>NC_041395.2:28147545-28447545 GCF_900747795.2 Erpetoichthys calabaricus
CCCCCAGAAGTCCAGGCCTTTCACAAAGCCTCTTTCTTCACCTTTTTTCGGGCCACCTCCACTCCTCTCCTCCAAGACCTCGTCCTTCCTTCCACTCCAGCCATCGAATGGAGGGAGGCGGCCAATTTTATTATCACCCGGATGTGCTCCAGGTGCCTCTCGACAATCTTCCGCCGGCACTCCCCAGTGTGGCGGAAGTGCCAGCTGCACACCCAGAAGCACTCCGGGTGTCCCTGGTCTTCTTCCCCCCAGCACTTCCGGGTGTGGCGGTAGTGTTGAGGGCCAGGGCTCCTCAGGCATTGGGGCTCCCCCTGGCGGTGACCACAGGCCCCTACAGGGTTGAGCTTCAAAGCTCTGTACCTGTGGTCCTCAAAGCCACCAGGGCGGTCGGCCCCTCATGGTCTGGAGGAGGCGTATGCGGTCCTCTGGTCCTCTTGGGCGTCCCGGCTGGGTACCACCCCCAGCCGCGTGCCACAGTGGTTTGTGGACCACTTATTAGTATAACACAGTAGAGTGGCCCACAAGCCAATGCAAACAATTGATGTCTGTAGGCTCATTTTTGTCCATTATTGATGGCTTGTCTACCTGTGAAATTTTGGCCTGAATGCAAAATATTTAGAGGTCACTCCATTCGGAACATTTTATTTGTATATATACTATGTACGTACTCGTGTGCAAGGCTCTTCAATGTCTAACTGATAAGAAAACAATAAAAAATGAAACAGAGGACATTCTAGTACTAATGTGGAGTTTCCAGAGCATTCTAGCAGTAAGTGGAAGTTTCCAGAACATTCTAGTAGTAGGTGGAGGTTTCCTGAACATTCTAGTATTAACTCAGAGTTTTAAGAACATTCTAGTAGTAAGTAGGAGTTTCTGTTTTAGCCCTTTGTAATGTAGAAACAAATGAAAAGACAGTGCAAGGCCTGCATGGACCATTGTTACCAGATGACAAACGAATCTGAACAGCTGAAGATGGAGAATCTGTTAACATTAAGAACATTTTTCTTTGATATCCTTATGGAGAACAGTGGACAGATGATCCAGTCTTCAATGAATAATTTGAACTGCCAACACACACGGTGGAATAAGACACTGAAAAGTACGATGACATACTGAGAAAGGATGAAGAAAAGAAACGATCCATTTGTCGACTGGTCACAAATCATCGCAAGAACTTTCCATTTTCATCCAAGAAGGTGCTAATATTGTAGGCCGACAATTGTGGAACTGTTGTCTGCTCTTCTGTTCAGTTGACATAAAAAACTGACAAATGGAGTGACCTCTAAGTGTTATTTTTCATTACATTTTTTTGTGGATGTTAAGCACTTGATAAAGAATAAAATTAGCCTTGTGGAGAGCTTAAATCTGTTTGTTAGGACCACCCTAAAAATGCATCTCTTTGGGTTAGGGGTGGAAAACTGGAGGAGCTGAAGAATAATCTGCACAGTGTAAATGCCACACGGGCTGGACGGGCATCCTGGCCAGAAGAGGGGATGGTTCCTTACTCGGACGGGAGGCTCATGGGGAGTAGAAGGGGATTAGATCCGAAAGAGAGAGCCAGAAAAGATGAACAGACAGCTCCCCAGAAATGGAAAATGTTGCTGGGGACTTTTTACTCCCCCAGCACACTAGGTGGCTGTGGCCCCAGTAGGGCATGCTGGGAAGTGAAGTTCATCAATACAGCCCTACTGGGGTCCATGGGTGCCGCAAGGGGGTGCTGTAGGGATATGAGCTCCCTAAAATGGGACTTCCATATGACCCGGAAGTGCTTCCTTTGGGCAACGGTCCTGACACTGGAAGTACTCCTGGGTCCTTTAATAATAGGGGCACACACTCCCTTGTCCAGTTGAGCTGCGAGGAAGAAAGGCAACACTCAACTGGAGGAGGGAAGTGTGGTGGAAAGAATTGGAAGGAGAGAGAGATTATTGTGTATTGTGAAGAAAGAAACCTGTGTTTGTGCTACTTTGTGCTACTGTTAATCAAATGTGGTTGAATAGACCATCCATTATTTGCACCCAGGACTCTTTGTGTGTTCGTGTTGGGGGTTTGGGCTGTTGACGCCCTGGTTTCTGTCACAACAGACATGTGGCGAATGTGCCAACTCCTCACAGGCCTTTTTGAACTCTGGACTCTGGAGCTGTAAGGAGGCAGAATCACTAACTTATAGTAGGGGACACCTCGTGGTTAACACATTGTCATAAATTGTATTCTGAAAATCACATTTGAGGTGCTAATTTTAAACAGTCTCAAGAACAACCTTGGCACGTGGGATTTAGACAGCAACCCTCCATTTGCTGAAGCTGTTCCTTTGGGAGTTGAAGCCCACCCCAGTGCTAGGCAGAAACCAACCAGGAATGAGCTGCCTGTCCGTTCCTTCAGTTATGGACACCGATCAGCCGTAACTCAAACACCCAGGGTCTCATTTCTAAAACATTGAGTGGATTTGAGGGTGAAAGTATGTGTATGTAAAAAAAAAAGATTCATGAAACCTGCCGTATGCATATTTGTATGCAATTTGCCTTTATAAATCACAATCACCTTGTAAATGTGCATTGAACCCTGCCCAGGTTGCCACCCTCAACAACCATATATGGACTATGCTAATCATTCTCATTAATATGCAATCACAACACTTGCAGACCTTCATTGGCTGGTAAAGCAGCCTCCCACCTGACATCTAGACAACTTGAGAAGAGCTATGGTGAGGACCTCTGGACATTGAAGCACCTCTCCTCTGCATTATGGGAGTTGGGGCAAGATGTGAGGCTTCGGAGTCTGAGTGGATGGTCACATGTAATGACAAAACAGCAGTTACAATGAATAGTACAAGCAATATGGAGCACTGAGGGATCAGCAGCTTACATTACCAACAAGCCAGCCATAATGTACTGCATCATGTGCAGCAGTCTCCTCTGTTTGACAAACAGGTTTAATTCTTGGAGCCTGTCAGAGTCGGCCATGTCTTTAATTCCTGGGATGCACTTGATTTCTCTCCTGTGCACAGCTTCAAGTGCTGCTATGTCTTTCTTCAGCAATGGTGACCAGATCTGCATACAACTACATGGGGACCTAATCCAGGTTTTCAAAATTCTCACAGACCTTGATAAAGTAGATACAGGGTGAATCACACAGTGGGAATTAAGGGGAAGTGAATTTAGTACTGAAGTCAGGAAGCTCTTCTTTATATAAAGAATTGTGGGACTCTGGAGCAAACTGTTGAGACATGAAGTTGAAGCAGAAACCTTGACAACCTTTATGAAGCATCTGGATTGGACATTGGGACAGCTTAGCTATTAGTTAAACAAATGGGCTTGATGGACTGTATGGTCTCCTCTTGTTTGCCAAATTTCTTATGTGGCCTAATCTGTATTACTAAACCACAGTTTAATTTATGCACGGCGGACGCACCGAGGCGCATGTGTACTGCGCTGTGGCCTCTGCCCCAGAGTCAAACGCAGCTACTTCCCAGAGTCAGTAGGTGGCGCCCAAACAACACAACCTGTAAACTAAACTTGCTGTAGTCCACTGTGCCAGTAATATAGATCACATAATGGTCATTCAGTAACACAGAAACATAAATGAGACCCCATGGATAAAAACAATAAACGGAGGCTCCTACAATGCACTTCACAAACACCAGAAGCAAAGAACTCACGGGCCATGGCGCCTCAGAGTCAAACGCAGCGGTTTCCCAGAGTCAGTAGGTGGCGCACAAACAACACAACCTGTAAACTAAACTTGCTCTAATCCACTGTGCCAGTAATAAAGATCACATAACGGTCATTCAGTAACACAGAAACAAAAACGAGACACTAGGAAATGGAAACCTTACCAATGTATTTCAGCTTCACCCAGATATTATTCACATTCCTCACGCCTTTATCTGCGACAACTTGATAACGGAGGTGTTTGGTGACCTGTATTTGCACATAGACGACTTTATGTTGCCTTTTCAAGAGTTCGTCGTTCGTGTGACGTTAAAGTAAAGGTTGTAACTACTCCATACCAGTGACAACTACTTCAAGAGCAGCAAGCCATCTTTACTCAAAATGTTGTTTATAAAGAGATATTTGATTAACTATTTTGTTTGTACCATTTTAGGAATGTTTACTTTCCAAAATACTTCATTTAAACCTTTCCACGCCGATATTGGTGTTACTTATAAGGGCAACAACTCAAAGACATTTTGGAATTACATAATGTGACAATTACAATTCCATTTTTGTTTTAATAAATTGGTTAATGTTAGTACAAATGTCTATATTTAATTCAATGAAAACTTTACCAGGACGCTCCCAACCTCCATCACTTTTCATTCCGGACGCGGGACGTGCCACGGCGCATGAGCACAGCCCCTCAGCGCCCCAGACTCAAACCCAGTGGCTTCCCAGACTCAGTGGGTGGCACCCGAACAACACAACCTGTAAACTAAACTTGCTGTGCTCCACTCTGCCAGCAGTCGGTGTCAGCAGAGGCAAAGGAATCACGTCTCCACAAAACGAGACTGCTTTAGTACAGATATGCTTATTTAATTAAATGACATTTCCCCGGATGCACCCACCCTCCATGATATTTCATCCATCCAAATATCGGATGGAACAGAAACTGATTGCCATTCTTGGATTTACGATTCTTTACAGAATCGCAGGCTTACTTGTTTATACTAATCAATACATTGACTATGTATGTCTTGGGGAAGATGGGGGCACCTGAAGTACCCTGAAAAAACAGACACAGTACATACTCTAAATATTGACAGGGCTGTGTTTCAAACCTGGATTCTCTCTATCGCTAAGCTATCACGCTGCCCTAAAGAAAAGATTACACCCCTAAGAATAAGCTTGGTTGCAATTAAAACCTGAAGCCACAGATCAATGAGATACAAATGTAAGAAATTAGGAGCATGCAGGGCAGCCTGCTGGCCACCAGAGGGCAGCATTTGTTTTTCTTTAAACTATATTGGTGGTGCCAGGGTGTTGTACCATGTTAGCCATAATGGATGTAATGGGAAGTCAAGCAAAATGACACTTTTTATTGAATCTTTTTAGTTAGCCAATAAAAAGTGTCATTTTGCTTGACTTCTCATTTAAACCATATTGGAATTTGGCCAGCAGAAATGGCATGTGCGACAGTCTCTGTAACATGACATGGCAATTGAAAAGTGGACAGGCTTCCCATCAAAATACGTCAAATTGGGATTAAGCACATTCATGTCTTACACTACAGGTTTGATTAGTATGCAATTTGACAGAATTGTCAGAAACTCTGCTTTCTGTCCATTAATAATTATTGCATTCTCATTTTAAACTTTCCCAATAATTATCTATAATGGTCAAAATTTTCTTACCCTTACTGATGTGTTTTCTCAGTCCATTCACTTTTGATTTCAATTTCTTGATTCTTGCATTCAGCCCTGCACTTGCAGAGAGAATTTAGGGGTTGGTGGCAGGACTGGCACTCCAGCCAATGCAAAAAACCTCACCCTGTTCCATTCCATCCAAACTAGTGTGGTGCTGAGGTGTCACCCATTGCACAGCTGCACTGGGGTCCTGGGATCCTGAAGCTATGACATACAGTATATAGTAAACAAGGATATGCTTATCTAAACATTTGTTTAGTCAGCTAGTTAATCTTTTTTATAAATCAACATTCATAAAATACACCGTCACAATGCACTTTAAAAGCAACGTTACAAAGTAAGCAGTAACTACATCATGGTCAGAGGAGCTGCAGGCTCCTAGACAGAAGCTAGGAATGTTGCCTGTAGGATGACACAGCACCAGCAGAGGGCGCAAAAGACCAGCAGAGTCTAAAGCCAGCAAGGCATCCTCACCTGAATAAACAGAAGGCCCGAGGCTCTGAATAATCAGTCGGTGGTATCTCTCTGTGTGAGGGCCCATGACTGGTCACATTAGAGGAGTGGGCCATTATCAGGAATTATCGTTAACACTCATTAACTTAAAACAATTACATAACTGTGGGGGGAAAACAGACATAGAGATGGAAAGAGCATGGTTGGGAGCGTGTGATTTAAATTGGTTGCAAGAGGCTAAGTGTGTATTTGCATGCAAGACGCAAATCTCTGTACCGATGCAAATTTCAGAATAAAAGTGGAGCTCTGCGTGCAAAGTACATGAGAGATTTTTAAATCAAAACAGACCAAAATACCTCAGGCTGGGATCTGGGCCAGACACTACCACAGAATTTAAGAACCTAAAAATAGACAACGGAGCAGAGATTTAGAGCAGACACACGTCCTTGAAGTACGAGACACAGACAGTGTGTTTGCACCAGACCTGAACTGCATTTCTGACTGTGCCTGCTGTTGGTGAAGGCCAACATTGTCATCCTTGCTTCTGGTCATTCCTCCATGACGGATGTGGAAGGCACTATATACCTGAAAGAGAGATTGTGCTTTATTCATCTGCGGGGAAAGGGATTTGCTTCAGCAGCGCTACCTGTAGAGCATAAAGCTATAGTACAAAAAATACAAGAAAAACATACAAACTATTAGAGCAGTGCATGACCCAGAGACGCATACCAAATTTACTCAGTGCGTATTTCTCTGTCTCACTCTCTAAATGGTCATTTTCTCTGTCCCATTCCCCCAAATATTGAAGGTATTAACGTAGAAATTTATACATCCTGATTTCCTCCCAGAAACCAACCTCCTACAAGAGGGGCAATGTCCTTCTTTTAACCACAGGTCACAGGGATGGTACATTTAATGTAAAATGGTGCCCAAAAACACTGTCCCATGCCAATATGTTTCCTTTAGCTAGTTAGGGTGTAGTGTGGCACAACTGGCAAAGGCCTTATACTGTACACTATAACGCATGTGGCAATTATTCTCAGCCAAATCTCTTCTTCTTTATGGCTGCAACATGCAGTGGATTCAGAAAGTTTTCAGACCCTTTACTCAGTACTTAGATGGAGCCACTTTGGAAGCCTGGCGTCTTCTGGGGTTTGACGTAACAAACTCTGTACAGCTGGAATTGGGGATTTTCTGACATTGTTCTCTACTGATCCTATCAAGTTGGGTGGAGAACATTGGTGGGCAGCAATTTTCAGGCCTCTCTAAAGATGTCAGATTGAGTTCAAGTCCAAGCACTGACAGGGCCATTCTAAACATTCACAGAGTTGTCCCTGAGTTACTCCTGTGTTGTCTTTGGTTTGTTCTTTTGGTCATTGTCCTGTTGGAAGGTGAACCTTCAATCCGTTCGGAGGTCCACAGCACTTAAGGATCTCTCTGTGATTTGCTCTGTTCAGCTTTCCCCCAGCCCTCTCTAATATCTCAGTCCCTGATTCTAAAAAGCAACCCCACAGCTTGATGACACCACCACCATGCCTCAGTGCTGGAATGGTATTGCACTGGTGATGAATGGTGCCTTGTTTCCTCAACACGACACTAATCTTGATTCCATTAGACCAGAGAATTTTATTTCTCACACTCTGGGAGTTCTTAAAATCCCTTTTTGTAATCTCCCTCTGGGTTTCCATGTGTTTTTTACCGAGAAGAGGCTCCTGTCTGGCCACTCCGTCATAAAGCCGAGATTGGTGGAGTGTTGCAGTGATGGTTGTCTTTCTGAAAGTTTCTGCCATTTCTATACAGGTTCTCTGGAGATCAGCCAAAGTGACCATCAGGTTCTTGGTCACCTTTCTTACCATGGCCTTTCTTCCATGATTGCTCAGTTTAGCTGGGTGGTCAGTTATAGGAAGAGCTTTGATCAACCTTGTCCATGCAGCTTGGTCCTGCATTTCCTTCTCATTCAGACCCTTTTCCTTCAGATCTATTTTTAGTTTATCCAGTCCCATTCCTCATTTTGTCTTCCCCTGTACTTCCATTCCCATCACTCTTTCACTCTCATATTTATTGTCTACCTTTAACCTTCACCTTAATTCTTCTAATTGCTCCAACCACACTGAACTCTGTTGGTTAGCTCTGTTTCTATCTTTCCATCTTGGCCTACCACTGATCCTTGATATTTAAACTTCTTCACTCTTTTCAATGGCTCTCCCTGCAGACTAACTTCTGAATCCTAGTCATCATTAAACCTCAGATATTCTGAATTCTTCCTGTTTATCTTCAATCTTCTGTCCTCCAAAGCCCTTCTCCTTTCTTCAGGTTTCCTCTCCATGTCCTCTTTTCTAGCTCTATTGGGTATACTTTCAAAAATATTAAGTTTAAGAAACCTGAATAGCAGTGACAGACCCCCCACCACGAACACACATCAGTTGATGCCATTTTCACATCACTTGAATTGAAATCTGCTGTCTATAAAAGCTATTGAGCCACCACAAGTCTATTTGTGCTCCATTTTTAACTTCATTGTAGAGTGTGGTTAAGAAGCACATGCTTAATCTAACATGTCATTGCATTCTATCATCACTGCTATTTTTGACTTATGACTTATTGTTACAAAAATATTTAATAAACAAAGATGTGATGACTGACTCTTTGATGAAGTAACTAAAAATATGAAATGCTCAGACTTTCACATCAGTTAATTAAGTTTACGGTATGTTATGCCATGCATACATTTTCTGACTTGTTTAAAAAATGCGACATGTGGGATATTTCTCCACACACCAAAAGCCCCATTGTGCACACTACTGTGTGTTCTCCACAGGTAAGCTGGTGGACTACCTGCAATCTCCAAGCACCGTGGAACTTAGAGCTCATTTTTATTCTCGGTTTCTGCATTGCCAAGATTGTCATCAGATTGCTCACCTCTGTCAATTTCTGTCCTTGTCTGATGCTCAAACTGTGGTTCATTGTTTCCTAATGTCTCGTATTGATTATTGTAATTCCCTCTTCATTGGCCTCCCTGCAAAATCTATACCGAAGCTACAGTATATTTAGAAATCTGCAGCCAGAGTCCTAACCCACACAAAGCGTTCTGCTCACATCTCCCCTGTTCTCTCCCAGCTTCACTGCTTACCGGTTCCATCAAGGATTAAATTCAAGATTCTGCTTCTCACCTTCAAAGCCCTACATAATTTTTGCCCCCCTCTACCTCACTCAGCTCCTAGCTCCTTACACTCCTTGTCGCTCTCTCAGGTCCTCGAGCAGTAATCTCTTTATTGTCCCACGTACCAGACTCTCCACCTTGGGAGGCAGGTCCTTCAGTGCTATAGCACCTCAACTCTGGAACTCTCTTCCTCAGTCTCTCCGAGATTGCTCCTCTTTCTGCACTTTTAAATTGCAACTGAAAACTTTCCTCTTCTTCAAACTTTTGTCATCTGTGTAATTTTTTTTTTAACTCTGTATGTAAAGGGACCTTGGGTTTGTGAAAGGCGCTCAATAAATGTAACCTATTGTTGTTATTAGATTTGACAAAGTGGACACTCGAGCTCCATATGTGCAAATTATTCAACTTAAAATCATCTATCGAGCACATCTTTCTCATTTAAAATTGTCCAAAATGTTTCCAGGGCAAAATCCAACCTGCGAACATTGCAATCGAGCTCCAGCCTCACTGGGCCACATGTTTTGGGCCTGCACCAAATTAACATCATTCTGGACCAAAATTTTTAAATGCCTTTCAGACAGCCTTAGTGTCACAATCCCTCCTAATCCATTAACAGCTGTGTCTGGTGGGCTCACAGAGGGGCTTAAAGTGGGGAAGAACAAACCAACTGTAATGGCCTTTACTACACTACTAGCACGTAGACTTATCTTGATCACCTGGAAGAATCCTAACCTACCTCTTTAACGTCAGTGGGTAACTGATGTTATATACTATTTGAAATTGGAAAAAATCAAAATCTTACTTAAAGGATCTGTTCTAAACTTTTTTTAAAACGTGGCAGGATATCTAATCCATAACATTTTAGAATAAGCATTCAAATTAAGTAAGCAGAGTCTCACCCCTCTTTTTACTAGCTTAAAGTTTTACTCTGCTGGATTAGTTCTCTTTTTCATGGTTGGGGGTTGATTTGTTTCGAACAAAGTCTTGTAAAACTTGACTTATTTGTATAAAATGTTATTTGATTTTAATAAAATCAATAAAATGCAAAAAAAAAAAAAAAGATTTGACAAAGTGGGGATTGTACTACCAGAAAATGTTTAGCAGCTCAACAAAACGTCTACACACGGCTGGAAATGAGTCTGGTGAGATATTTGGGTTGAGGCAGATACATCCACAGGGCTATGGAGTTGGAGTTGCGGAGCTGATGTCAGAAGCATTTCTAAGGTTAGAGGAGTCGGGGTTGATAAAAATGTACAGATAGTAACATAATGTGTTAAAATTTCAAATTTCACTTATACTAATTCAAAGAAAGTATTATTTCTTCTAGCCTTTTGGTACAAATATAGCTTATTATTTAGGTATTATGTAATAAATAATATAAAAATATAAAAAAGCCACAATGGCATCACTGCAACATTTAAACCCAAACATTTAACGGGTTAGAGCATTAAAAAGTAGCCTGATGATTCACGCTGGCAGTTATGATGTGCCTTGTGTCTTGTATGTTATGTGCTTTTAATCACAATAGTAAATATAGGATTTTAATTAAAAACAGAGGAGTCAGAGTGAATTGTATTTTAAATTAAGGGGTCGGAGTCGGAGGTACCATTAATTTAGGAATTGGAGTCGGAGTTGAAGGTTTTGTGTACTGACCCCACAGCTCTGCACATCCAGAATTGATGCACGAAAAACACTTCCAGACAGGAATCTTGTGTTAATGACATGCATTCACACTGGAAGTGACATCTTCTTCTTAACGAAATGCAAAAAGGAAAATCTTATCCCGAAACTAATCTTGATGAGGAATCCAACTATACACACTTATAATACAGTAATCCCTCCTCCATCACAGGGGTTGCGTTCCAGAGCCACCCACGAAATAAGAAAATCTGCGAAGTAGAAACCATATGTTTATATGGTTATTTTTCTATTGTCATGCTTGGGTCACAGATTTGCGCAGAAATACAGGAGGTTGTAGAGAGACAGGAACGTTATTCAAACACTGCAAACAAACATTTGTCTCTTTTTCAAAAGTTTAAACTGTGCTCCATGACAAGACAGAGATGACAGTTCCGTCTCACAATTAAAAGAATGCAAACATATCTTCCTCTTCAAAGGAGTGCGCATCAGGAGCAGTGACTGTCAGAAAGACAGAGGAAAGCAAACAAATCAATAGGGCTGTTTGGCTTAAGTATGCGAAGCACCACGGCACAAAGCTGTTGAAGGCAGCAGCTCACACCCCCTCTGTCAGGAGCAGGGAGAGAGAGAGAGAGACAGTTTGTTTTTCAAGCAAAAATCAATACGTGCCCTTCGAGCTTTTAAGTATGCGAAGCACCGTGCAGCATGTCGTTTCAGGAAGCAGCTGCACAAAAGATAGCAACGCGAAGATAATCTTTCAGCATTTTTAGACGAGCGTCCGTATCGTCTAGGTGTGCGAACAGCCCCCCTGCTCAATTCCCCTACGTCAGGATCAGAGAAAGTCAGAGCAAGAGAGACAGAGAAAAGTAAGTTGGGTAGCTTCTCAGCCATCTGCCAATAGCGTCCCTTGTATGAAATCAACTGGGCAAACCAACTGAGGAAGCATGTACCAGAAATTAAAAGACCCATTGTCCGCAGAAATCCGCGAACCAGCAAAAAATCCGCGATATATATTTAAATATGCTTACATATAAAATCCGCGAAAGGCGAAGCGCGATATAGCGAGGGATTACTGTACATGGCTTGCAGAGAGACTTTGTACAAGAACATCTGCAAGGTTGAGAAAACACCTAATCAAAATTTTCTATAACATTATGAAAAACACACAAAGTGAAATCCACGACCTCATCCTGCTTCTTGGAAATGACAGGCAGGATCTGATAAAGGAGCTACATGTACAGTATATTACAAAAGACTCCAGAAACCCCTTATTGTCAACAAAAAGAAAAAGCTGCATAGACTGCGAGAGAAAGCTGGACACATAATAGCAAAAAACCAAGAGCAACAGACCTGTATTGTTAATCTCGCCTGAAGAAGGGGCCTGAGTTGCCTCGAAAGCTTGAAAATTGTAATCTTTTTTAGTTAGCCAATAAAAGGTGCCATTTCACTTGACTTTTCACTACATTCATAATGGCTAACACCACACAACACCCTATTACTAATCTCTCCTCATAAACACAAAATGAAGCAGAGATGTCAATACTTACAAAGGGACTCTCGTTCTGTCCAGCAAATCCCATTGACAAAATCAGACTCTGCAGTGATACGGGAGAATTCTTCAGAAAACTCAGACTTAAAGAATTTTTCCACAAGAAAGAAAATGGTGACACACAAAAACCAACAAGAAGCTGTTACAACAACCCTAGTAATAAATCTATATGGACACCAGAATCCGGCGGAAACTCCACCCTGGGCAATTATATAGACTGCTTCCGAAAGAGAGTGAAAACGGGGATCCTAAACAGACAGCAAAGTTGGATAGAAAAAATCACAGTTCACGAGCGGCGAGCTGTACACTCACTAAGGAAAAATATTAAACCAGAGGAAAAAGGGGGTGCCTTAGTTATCATGAAGACATTTTACTATATACAGGAGGCAGAAAGACAATTCTCCAATACCACGTATTATTACAAACTACAGGAAGATCCCACAGATCTCTACAAGAAGGTACTAAAAAAGATAGTAAGTAGCTTTCCTCTTGACATCAGGGATCATATTAGCAGTTTAATTCCTGAGAACCCCAAAATGGGTTACTTCTACATGTTTCCTAAGATCCACAAAGTAGGGAACCTAGAAAGGCCTATAATTTCAGGAATTGGTTCCCTTACAGAAAATATTTCAAGATGGGTGGAGCACATCCTTAAACCCCTCGCCAGCAATACAACCAGCTACATCCAGGTCACCACTGCTTTAGGCCCTTTACCTGAAGGAACCTTACTGGACACAATGGATGTTGAGGCACTTTACACAAACATCCCCCATGATGACAGCATACTGGCATGTGAAATGTACCTTAAACAGCATGATTTACCCACAAAATCAATTACTGTATATATTCACGGATAAGTTTTTCCACGGATAGCCAGATTTTACTGTATAAGTTCACATCTTTATATATAAAACACGCTACTGTGGCTGTCCGTTTGTCTGTCCAGGATTTTAAATCACCTGTAGCTCGCAAACTGTTTGACCTATTGACCTGAAATTTGGTACACATATACTACGTGAGCTCTACTATCCACTTCGGGGTGATGATTGACCTCCAAGGTTATTCCTCTTTTTATTTTATTTTATTTTATTGTAGAATTAACTCTCGGCAGCGGCCGTGTGGCACTGTGGTGTAGCCGGTACACAGCTCACGTTGAAAAGGCCACTTATTAAATAAATAATCGCCGTACTCATGGCTTAGCGAGGCGGCATGGTATGTGTGTTAAGAGCAGTTCCCGGGTAATGTGTGATGTGGATGGTCCTCACTAAAGTGCACAGGTGAGGAGTCGTCTGCATCCATAATTAATGCTGGGAGCTGCTAATTGCCACATCTGATCCACATCCCCGTAATAAATAGAAGTGCTAGGCGGCTAGGAGAGGAGAAAAAAGAAAAGACACGAGAGAAAGAAATGGACGGAGGTTAAGGGAGGAGAAGGCTGGGGAAGTGGGGAGCCGGTGCAAGCGAGCGAGTGAGCGACAGCAGGCTCGCTTGAGCAGAGGCAGGCAGCTGGAAGGGGAGCCCTGAGGGAATGTTTGGCCGACACTCAGGGTGGATGGATAGGGTCACTCCTGCTGAGCTTTTCAGAGGAGCAGGAGTGACTAGAATCGTTGACGGCTCGCCGCGTAAGGCCACGAAGGGTTTCAGCAGTCATGGAGGCTTTGGACGTGTTGAGCTCCAGCGTGAGCGTCCTGGCCGCTGGGGGAAGAAACCCAAGTCTCGGTTCGGCTGGAGCCTGATGTAGCCAGAGATCGGAGGGCTACTGGACCAGTGTTGAAGGAGCTGCATATACTGGTAGGGTGCTCCCCTGTTGTGGGGCCCAGAAGGGAGAAGCAGGGGAATAGCCGGGTTAAAGAAGAAGGCACCGGAATTTTAAAGAAAGACTGTCTCCAGCCATTATTTTAACCTCGGGTTTTAAAGGATTTTTTTTTTTTGTATTGGATTTTAACCTCCACCTTTCACCTGTTTTATGGATTATTTATTTAAAGATTCTGATACACTGCACTTACTGTATTTATTTGAACACTGTTTCATTTGCTGGTTTTAATAAAAACACTTTTTGCACCATCCCCTTGCTTTGTAATGCCTCACCGCCTAGCTCATCGGTGACATTACCGACGGTGTCAGGTTCAAGAGCTCCCAGAAGTCAGATGGGAGCATGGAGTGAACCCGCATCGTCACAGGCATAGGCGTACGTGCACCATTCTCATTCCCTATCACCTTCGCTGTCACTTCCCCTACCTCTTCATATCTTAAATCATTCTTGAGGCAGCTTAAGTGAAAAATTAAAGAAAACTTACTAAGTAATTGCAACACAAACACTGACTTAATCAATTTTAACGTGAAAAAATGCCAATGAAAGAAGAGAAGAAGCGGGTCGCTAGGGTGGAGAAAAGAAGATCTGCTTAGGAAGCAGCAAGCGCATCAACCTCTGAGCAAACAAATGGTAAACGTACAGAGAAAGATGATGAGAACTAGTCAAGTGGATTCACTGCACGTTATCATGCAGTGCGCCATTACTGGTATTTTATAATGTCGGTTGTATAAGTCGGATTTGGAAAACTCACGCTATTGGTACAAGAAATTATGATATGCTAATTTACACGTGAGAGAGTAACCACGGAGCACACTACCTTTTATTTCTATGTTGGTGCGGCAATGCGCTGTATCAGCGTGTGCTCCTAACCTCTCAATCTCTCTCCATTGTGCCTACATGACCACACGGTAATACCCGAATTATTCCGAAGCAACATTTGCACTGTTTTGTGTTTTTTGTATCTCACACCCTCATATAACTTTATCGTAAGAGCATCCCTTATCTACGATGGAGCGTTTGATCAGAAGAACATATGAAGCTGGTTTTAAATTAAACGTCGTTGAAATAGTGAAAGAAATTGGTCACTGCGCTGCTGCAAAAAAATTCAATGCGTCTGAGAAACTGATGAGAGATTGGAGAAGGCAAAAAGATGTTAAAAAAAAAATTGTGTCGCATTTTTGAACGGGCGTATAAATCGGGGTCTGATTTTATGATCGATTTATACGTGAGTATATGTGGTATACAAATGATAAAATTCACTCTGACACTGAATTTATTCTCATTTGGACAGGACTTCTACTTACAACAAATGAGGACTGCAATGGGCTGTCAGTTTGCACCTAACTATGCAAACCTGTTTATGGAAAAATTGGTGGAGGATTTTAGGTCAACATGTGTCTTAAAACCAGTGTTGTATCTCTGTTACATGTAGTTAGGTCCATAAATATTTGGACAGAGACAACTTTTTTCTAATTTTGCTTCTGTACATTACCACAATGAATGCTTTAGTTGCCTCACATTTTTATGCAATCGTTTTGTTCAACCCAATGAATTGAAGCTGAAAGTCTGCACTTCAACTGCATCTGAGTTGTTTCATTTAAAATTCATTGTGGTAATGTACAGAACCAAAATTAGAAAAAAGTTGTTTCTGTCCAAATATTTATGGACCTAACTATAGATGACATCTTCATAATTTGGACTGCCAGTGAGAAGGACCTCCTCCATTTTCATAACGGATATAATTCTTTCCACCCCAACATAAAGCTGAATTACTCAAAAACAGAAGTCAGCTTCCTTTACACCACCGTTCAACTGAAAGACAACACCCTTGTAACTTCTGTTTTTCACAAACCGACAGACAGATGGACCTACCTGAGAAGTGATAGCTTCCACCCCAAGCATATAAGGTACTCCATTATTTTCAGCCAAGCAATACGTTACAACTGTATTTGCTCAGACCCTACAGACCGGAATAAACAACTGCAGGATCTTAGACAAGACTTCATCAGACAAGGATATACACCAAAACAACAGACACTCATATAAGAAGAGCTACTGCCATACCCAGAGACAACCTTCTGAAATATAAAAACAAAGACGACAAGAACTGCATTCCCCTTGTTGTCACCTATAACCCACATCTTGAAGCACTTCAAAAAATTATTAAAGAATTTCAGCCAATACTAAATAATGATGAAACTCTGAGAGATGTATTCCCAAACCTCCCCTCCTGGCATACAGACAACCTCCAAACCTGCAGCAACTAATAGTCCGAAGCTCCCTGAGTGAGCCAACAGAAAATGGGACAACTCTCTGCCTACAGAAAAAGATGTAAAACGTGAGCTCACATTTATAATACAGATTGTTTAGTTAGTTATACCACACTGCTGACAAGGACATCACATAAAGGGATCATTGTCCTGCAGATCATCTAATGTGGTCTACCTAATTCTGTGCCTGAAATGTCCCAATAATGCACTCTATGTGGGAGAAACTGGGCAAACACTCCACCAAAAAATGAATTTACACAGGTTCCACATCAAGTATGGCAAGAGATGTTCCTGTAGCAGCCCAGTTCAACAGCCATGGACACCGTGAGAGGGACTTTAAAGTCACAATGCTTATGGGCAACTTCAGAACACAGCAAGAGTGAAAAGAATGGGAAGTTAAACTGACCCTAAAATGAAACACATTACAACATGGCTTTAATAGAGACAAGAATTTTATAACAAGATTTAAATGAATCTTAGCCTGGAGAGATCTATTATTTTTTTACATCTAAGATGTCTGATTTAAAGGTTTTCCAATGCTGTATCTGTCCTGGTGTGTATATACTGTATTGTCATACACGTGTGCAGGGGAGGCAGCTAAAGGGCTTGAGTAAGGGCAGTTCCGAATCATACTGGGATGTGGCAGAGTGCACTGATTCTTTTTCTCCCTTGCCTGCAGACCATTGACAGGAGATTCCACCTGACCCTCTTGACATCACTTCCAGGACCAAGCCTATGGAAGAAGACCTTGCCGGCTCAAGCCCCTGTGATGTCACGTCCGGGCTCGAATCTATGGCTGAAGACCTTCCTCAGCCCAACCCCTTTGATCTCACTCTCTGTCTTCTTCTTTAAAAGCCTCCACCTTTTTCCTATTCCCTCAGTCCTGTTTTGGACTCGGTTTTGTGCACATCAGTGCAACCATTTCAAACGTCAATTTGCAGCCAGGAAACCAATTATACAGGTGGCTGCCCCAAACCTTGCTATGGCTCTTTGTGGAGTTTGTGACAATATATATATATATAAGCACAGGGAGTTCCAGTCTCTGTATTACATCTTACCTGAAGAAGGGGCCTGAGGTGCATCAAAAGTTTGCATATTGTAAGCATTTTAGTTAGCCAATAAAAGGTGTCATTTTGCTTGACTTCTCATTACAGGTTCCACATTAAGCATGGCAACAGGGATGTTCCTGTAAGAAATCATTTCAACAGCAAAGGACACTGTGAGAAGGACTTTAAGGTCACAGTGCTTATGGGCAGCGTTAAGACACAGCAAGCGAGGAAGGAATGTGAGGTTAAACAGAAGCTAAAATGTAAACATGGTTTGAAAAGAGGCAAGAGTTTTATAGGATTGGGTCACTGCTTTTTGCAGATGATGTTGTCCTGTTTGCTTCATCAGGCCATGATCTTCAGCTCTCTCTGGATTGGTTTGCAGCCGAGTGTGAAGTGGCTGGGATGGGAATCAGCACCTCCAAATACGAGACCATGGTCCTCAGCCAGAAAAGGGTGGAGTGCCCTCTCAGTGTTGGGAGCAAGATCCTGCCCCAAGTGGAGGAGTTCAAGTATCTTAGGGTCTTGTTCACGAGTGAGGGAAGAATGGAGCATGAGATCGACAGGCGGATCGGTGCGGCGTCCGCAGTGATGCGGGCTCTTCATCGGTCTGTCGTGTTGAAAAAGGAGCTGAGCCGTAAGGCAAAGCTCTCAATTTACCAGTCGATCTACGCTCCTATCCTCACCTATGGTCATGAGCTATGGGTAGTGACCGAAAGAATGAGATCGCGAATACAAGCGGCTGAAATGAGTTTCCTCCGCAGGGTGTCTGGGCTTTCCCTTAAAGATAGAGTGAGAAGCTCAGTCATCCGGGAGGGGCTCAGAGTAGAGCCGCTACTCCTCCGCATCGAGAGGAGTCAGATGAGGTGGCTTGGGCATCTGATCAGGATGCCTCCTGGACGCCTCCCTGGTGAGGTGTTCCGGGCATGTCTAGCCAGGAGGAGGCCCCGGGGAAGACCCAGGACACGCTGGAGGGACTATGTCTCCCGGCTGGCCTGGGAACGCCTCAGGATTCCCCCAGAAGAGCTAGAAGAAGTGGCCGGAGAGAGGGAAGTCTGGGCATCTCTGCTCAAGATGTTGCCCCCGCGACCCGATCTCGGATAAGCGGAAGAAGATGGATGGATGGATGGAAGAGTTTTATAACCAGATATGAGGATTGCTTACATCTCTCTGGCTGACACAGACAATTTGACTACAGATCCACATTGTATGGAAAACTCACCAAAAACTACAAAAGACTTTGTTGGCCTATTACCTTATCAAAAGATCTTGACTTTACATTGTTCTCATCTCCTTCTAAAATTCAGCAGGTAAATCAATTTGTTATTTTTTTACATTGAAGGTGACCCGCTTCAAGGTTTTCTAATGATGTCTCTCTCCTGGGGCCTCATGCATCACGCTGTGTGTAGAATTCACATTAAACCATTGCGTAAGGACAAAAGCGGAAATGTGCGTACGCACAAAAATCCAGATGCATAAATCTGTGCGTTCGCCAACTCCCACATTATTCCGCTCCATAAATACCATGAAAAGTAACGCATGTGCACGTACCTGCTGCCGCTCCCCAAACTCCTCTCAGAATTATGTCTCATTGAATATGCAAATCAATATAAGCTCAGCGTTTTGTGAAAAGGCAATGGCAAAAGCACAGACAATGGACAAACAATCTTCCACAGACACGGTAATCACGCTTCGGGACGCACTTCAGCGTGACGTTCCCTTTGGCTGGGGGGGGATCCCAAAAGAGTTCAGAAACCTCACAATTTGAAGAAGAAGAAAAGGATGATTCGGCTTCTGATTGATAACTGTGCTGCCCACAACATGCATCCACATTTAGATAATGTTTGCGTTGAATTCCTCCTACCCAATTGCACAGCAGTGCTTCAGCCATTGGAGTTGGGCGTCATTCGCATCCTGAAAGTGTATTATGGCAAGGAAATGATGAGAAAAATACTCATCAGCATAACATGTACACAGGAGAAGATTAAAATTAATACGAAAGAAGCTATTGAAATGATTGCAAATGCCTGGACGCAAGTTAAAGAAAGCACTGATAGTGACAAATACAGAATCTCATTACAATGAAATTTTCATTACAACAAAATATTTTTTAAGTCCCTGGCAGTTCGTTGTGATGGAGTTTTACCTGTATTTGCACTACAGGCATACAGGCACTATTGGGCGTCCCACCTTTATCCACGCTGCAGACTCCAGCCAGGCTGGAGGAGTGCTGGAGGAGTGCTGGAGGAGTCTGAGGAGAAAAATCTGAGGCAGCGGTGGAGCAGCAGCACGTGGGGCAGAAGAAGAAGATACCCGTTGTTCAAGTTGGCAGATAATGTGGCTGCATTCAAAGCCAAACTTGATTTATGGGGCAGATGAGTGAACATTGGGATTTTTGATATGTTTCAAATGTTAGCAGAGGTTGTTAAAGATACCAAGCCAGGGCCTTCTTTCTCCCAGCTGGTGTATGATCACCTATCTCAGCTTTCAATAGAGTTTGAGCATTATTTCCCAACCACAAAAGGCCCCTGAGATGGGAAGGACTGGATCCGTGACCCATTTCTGAATAAGCCAGGTGAACCAACTTTGTCTGTGCTTGAAGAGGATCAACTGCTTGAGGTTGCAAATGATGGTGGCCTTAAAAGTATGTTTGAGACAACTTCAAATCTCCATACGTTTTGCATTAAAGTCAAGGCGGAATATCCTGAGGTTGCCACAAAAGCACTGAAAAGTCTGCTTCCATTTCCAACATCCTATCTTTGTGAGGCAGCATTTTCTGCTGTGACAGCAACCAAAATGAGATTACGGAGTAGACTGAACATAAGCAACACACTTCACATGTCACTGTCTTCCATCGTCCCCAGATGGGATCGTCTGGTTGCAGGAAAACAAGCTCAGGGATTCCACTGAATTTGCATTATGGTAAGTTGTATAATGTATATTACAATATTATAACTTAATAATAGAAATGTAATGTAAATTGTGTATAAAACTGCCCTATGACCCCACCCTGAATCCTGCCCCCACCCCCCCACCGGTCCCTGGAAAAATTTGCTTCTGGTAAAGCGGCCCTTGGTGTCAAAAAGGTTGGGGACCACTGCACTAATTCACCAAAAACTCCCAAGTGCATTCAAAATGAACCCACAGGAACTGTGGGAGACCCTCCAGATTTGAGAGTTGGAGGGCAACTCCTGGGGGTAATTGGCAGCTTCTTTGTGGACCACCCACAAAATTTATGGAACATCACCCAGGCATTGAAACATAAACAGAATCAATGATAAATAAAGAAAATTAATACCTACAAAATAATCAAAACTGAACAAAGACGACATAACATGAGGATTCGAACCCTAGCCAGGGACCTGTCTGCAGTCCGAATCCTCATTTTATGTCGTATTTGATATTTTTGGAGGAAACTTGGCTTAAATATAACACATATTGACAGTATTTACATTAAACCAATGGGACGTAACTGAAATCTGTTTAAACCCTGAGTCTGTCTTGGAGTCTCATCACACCTGCCTGAAAAGTCCTCAGCATTGAACGAACAGGTGATTTTGCAATCACCCTTTACAGATATTTTGACAAAGTATCGTGGGAGCACACTCAATGTCTTCATCTGGCTGATAGTGGCCATTCCCATTATGCATTCCTGTTGACATCTGTAACTAAACCCTCAGGCAGCAGACGAAGAATTCAATGCAACGAGCACATCAGCAAACCCGTAGCGCGGTGGAATGCAAGGTTTAAGTGTAGCTACAGGCAAAATGTGCTTCTGCTGTCTTCATGCATCATCTTTTTGTTTTTTTTTCATTGCAATGCATTAGACTTGAGTTATTCCTGATATGTTTGACAAGTAAGAAGATCATGCACTGCCCAAAGCAGATTGGGAATTTTTAATACATAATGGACTTTATTTACTTCATTCAACATTTGTAGAAAAATGTAAAAGATTCCAGAAATTAAATATGCAGCAGGCTGTCCAGGTGGTGTCTGCGTGTCTGAAGATGAGTAAAATAGGTTGTGATTTGCAGATTTTTCATTGCTTCACCCCACTTTTGTTTTAATAGAAAGGCCGCTGTGTGCCTTAGTAAACAACGACACTAGAAGTGCAGGCTCTTCTTCAGAAAATTGGGAATTTTTCATTTGCACTTGTTTTAGTAACAATCAGTGTCTGATTGATTGAGTGCACATTTATGCGCTTTGTTAAATATTTGGTTACTAGCCATGTGCGCCCAACTACGTTGCACGTGTTTAGTTGTCTGAAGGGCTCCCTGTTTAAATGCAGCTGCCAGTCGTGAACTGGGCCCTTCGTCGCACAGCATTATGATTTTTTATAAGGGAAACAAAATTACAAAAGAAAACCCTTGGACATTGATTCGATAGGAACGGCCTACTCGGAATCACTGTCCGAATAGTAATTATGTGGTGGTGTAGGAGCATTTCTGCTTCTCTCCATTCACAGTCCATCTCGTTTTCACGACGCTGTCGTTTCCTCTCACGATCTCTTCTCAACCTTTCTCCAATCTCGCAGGTTGCTTTGTGGCAATCCAAAGAGTAAGGCAATATACACGGAGCAATGGTTATAAAAGGGGGACACATAGGTATCCAGGCTCTTTAAAGCATAAATAGGGATCACTTCACTGACATGTGAGCAAGCCAGGGTACAACTGTGAGACGCGCAGAACTCGCTGGCTACAACGTAACAATAATAATTTCCAGAACGTGCTGTTACGTTGTCATTCATTTTACCCACTGCCTTTCTTTCATTCATATGTTACGTAGGCACCTACCTTTTATCTTCTGTAATCTCATTCTTTAACCAGACCTCAGGAGCTAACCAACGTAACACTGTCCACCACCCCTTTCGCTATTCCGGCACATTGTTGACATCCGTGAGTAATAACAACGTACTAAACTGGAAGGTGGTCTGCGCATGCGTGGAATTCGCAGACAAACAAAGATCAAGATCCAAATGAAGATTATATATAAAGATTAGTTAATTTAAAGCACAACAATTTGTTTAGTTTGAATGTCTGTGTTTTGAGGTGTGACTGGAGTACTACAGTCTTCAGTACTATAAGCCTGGAGGAGATTCTTAATGCAATGCCTATGTTTTAGCTGTCTCTCTACTGCCATCTAGTGCTTCTTCTTCTAATTCATTCACGGACAAAGAAAGATCAAGATCTAAATGAAGATTATATATAGAGATTAAATTATAATGTCATATTTACTTCATATTTAATTTTTTTTAGAATTTTATTTAGTTTCACAGGAAGACTAAAGCATCAGCATAACATGAAAGTACTGTCAGTCTTTTCTCAATTGACTTGAGCCGAGACTTTATCAAAGTATTACTTTATATTCACTGGTAAGGTGGCTGCAGATTTGTCTCGGTAGAGTAATATATTGCTCTACTTTCCCCTATTGTATTATTAATATGTAGCCTTTGTCTGAATGCCTCAAATCTCACATACTTACCACTGTTTATAAGGCATTATAGTATATAACTTCTCCCCACCTTCCCTTCTACTTCTATAACCTCAGGCAATTAGGTATAGTAAAAGACAAGCAGGAGTTAAGTTACAATTTAAACAATGTATTATTGATAATATTCATTAATAATAGCAATATGCAAAGTACATTTGAATATTGGCAACCATACAACCTGATAAATGGTGATGTGTAGTTTCAGGAGGCACACAGTTACTTAAAATGTCTCTAGTTACGGCATCATTTGTGGTCAACTTTCTTCAGAACAGGCCGCATGCCTGTCTCAATATGGCTGCCGAGCTGTGCTCCTCATTGTGTTGTCCTTTTCAGTTTGGTAAGAGAGAGAGAGAGAGAGAGTGAGGGAGTGAGCAAATTTATAGGTTTTCTGTCCAACCCCTAGAGCGTTATGGTACTTAAAAGCTTTTGATACAAGCCAGTTCCAAACAGCCATACTTCAGACCAATGGGGGGATAGAACATCTTCACACCTGCCCCCAAAACCTTATGTTAAGGTAATGCTTGGCAGTTAGGCAGTCTGGCTTTCCTGTGGGGGTTGACTGGGAGTCCTGCAGGGAAATGTTGGCCAAACTGGTTTGAGGCACTTCCCCCCCATCCCTATCGTAAAATTACAAAGAGACTCCTCAGTCCTAAAGGGGGAAAGGGGTTCTTAAACCATTAAACCATTGCTGTTTTTATCTATAATGTAACACTAATATTACATTGCTTTGCCTAATTTACAAATAAAGACATACAAAATATTTATCAACTTGTATGCAAAATTTCACATCACAACAGCTGCTTAAGGAGGGTTTTGGGGAAAGCACAAAAGAGTAGCTCAAATGTTACAATCGTACAATGTAAAGTTGTTCGTCAATCGCTTAGATTCATCACTTTAGGGACATGCAGTCCAGTTTTGTCAGTGTTTCATGTTAATGAGCCCCTGGCTGGGTCTTTCGACTAAGACTTTTGTCTGCTCTTTATTGGCTTTACTAATTAATCTTCAATGCCTCTGGACATTCTTCTTTTAACAGGCTGGTCTTGGGGTGCTTGCTCAGAGGGTATTACATGCTCTGTGCCATATGAAGCATTTCCAGACTACTGACATTCACATTTACATTTCTTTGCTTAGCTGACTATTTTATTCAAAGTGACTTACAAAAGAGGTCAACTTAATCGAGTAAACATCAGCCTGGGGGACTGTTTGGGAACAAGTATTACAGGACAAGGGTACCTTACTGATTTCCACAAGTGAAAAGCTAAACACAAAATATGAGTGAGTTACAATTCACATATTTACAAAACCTAACAACTATCACTTTGAAATTTACCAAACAAGATGTTTCTTCACTGAGGGAGTCAGAGTTTCGTGGGCAGTTTATTCCACCAGCCAGGAGCCAAACATGAAAACAATCTGCAGAAGCCATTCATCAGCTGACCTTGGTGGTTGAGAAGGAGCATAGGACCTCACAGGTGTCTCCATATACAGAGGTATAGACCTACTGACTACTCTGTAGGGAAGCATCAAGGATTTGAACATAATACATACCACTACGGGAAATCAGTGTAGTGATCTGAACAGAGGAGTGACATGTGCCCACCTTGGCTGGCCAAATGCCACACTTGCTAGTGAATGTTGAATCATCCTCAGAGGCTTAAGAACACATGCCGGTGCTCCTGCCAGCAGAGAGCTGCAGTAGTCCAGCCATGATAAGACCAGAGCCTGGACCAGTTGTTGTACTGTGTACTCTGCCAGATATGGTCTGATGTTGTAGACATTGTACAGAGTGGATCTGCAAGACCAAGTGACAATAGCAACATGATCCTTGAACCATCTGGTCATCAATCACCAACCCAAATTTGTGTATGGACTTGGCAGGCATTAGTGATGATGTACCAAATTGAGTAGAGATGGGGTAACAAACAGATTGGTGAGCTGAGAAAACAAGAAGGTCTGTCTTTGCCAGGTTGAGCTGGAGATAGTGATCCTTCATTCAGGGTGCAATATCAGTGAGACATGCAAGATACCATGTGGTCCTCTGGAGAGAACGATAAGTATAGCTGTGTGTTATCAGCATATCACTAATAAAAGAAACCATGGGACTGGATGGTAGGGCCCAATGAGAAGGTGTATAGGGAGAAAAGGTAAGGGCTCAGCACGAATGAATGAGGCACCCTGTGCTCGCCTGGTACACCCTTGACATCTCTCCATGCCAGGACACAAGGTAGGATCTGGCAAGAGGTTGGACTCAAACCAACTGGGGGCAGTCCTGGTGATGCCATGGTCAGAGATGGTGGCAAGAAAAATCTGGTGGTTTTCCAAGAGAGATGGCACGGCCACATTCAGATGCCTTTCTGACCGCTCTGTCTAGACTGTGCATTTTTTTAGTTCATTTCCTTAATTTATTATTTCTTCAATCACAGATGACATCGGGTTTAGTAATATATGACAGCAGAACACTTTTAGAAATTGCAAACTGGGTCTCTACTTTTATTTCTTTTAAGCCTGATCTGTCGTGGCCGACTGAGATACTCCGCAACCCGGACGACAACAATAGACGTGACGCTTACCCGCGGTGACGAACAAAGAAACACCGTGGTAAACGTGGCAGCATCCGAAACAGACTGAGACAACAAGCACATCGCCCACCACTGCCTAGCATCCTGCTAACTAATGTTCAGTCACTGGAGAACAAGCTGGATGACCTGAGAGCAAGAGTTACTTTCCAATGTGACATGAGGAATTGTAACATTTTCTGCTTTATGGAGACATGGCTGATCCCCACAGTGCCGGACCAAGCCGTAACACCGTCGGACTCGTTCTCCGTGTTTCGCATGGACAGAACGGTGGAGTCTAACCAATCTAAAGGTGGGGGAGTCTGCTTCATGACTAATACCAAATGGTGCGATGCCAGGAGTGCTTCCATTCTCTCCGGCTACTGCTCGCCTCATCTGGAGTTATTTAATCGTCAAATGTCGTCCTTACTATCTTCCTCGTGAGTTTACCTCGGTCATTGCCAGGTGGTCTACATCCCACCCCACCCGGACGCAGGCACGGCTTTGTCTGAACTTCATGATGTTCTGTGTACAACTCAAACAAACACCCAGACACAGCATTCATCGTGGCAGGGGATTTTAATAAGGCAAACCTCAGACAAGTAAAGCTGAACTTCCATCAACATGTCACGTGTCCAACTAGGGGAGCCAGAATCCTGGATCACTGCTACACCCCGTACAAGCAGGGTTACAAAGCTGTTTCAAATCCAGCATTTGGGAAGTCTGACCATAACGCCATTTTCCTCATGCCGGAATATAAACAAGTCTGCCTGACTACGGAGGATGGTGATATCATCAGCATTGCAGAGCGCGATGTACGTGCAGCACTTAAGCAAGTAAACATCAGGAAGGCGGCGGAACCAGATGGCGTCTCTGGACGCCTGCTGCGTTCCTGCACTGACCAACTAGCTGTAGTACTCACCACCATCTTTAATGAGTCCGTGGTTCCTATGTGCTTCAAAAGATGCACAATCATTCCTATTCAAAAGAACAATAAGCCCACGTGCCTGAATGACTACTAACCTGTTGCACTGACATCAGTAGTCATGAAGGTGTTCGAGAGGCTACTGAAAGACATCATCTCATCCTCCATCCCAAGCACCGTTGACCCACTCCAGTTCACCTACCATCCTAACAGATCGACGGAGGACACCATTTCCCACATACTGCACACCACCCTCAGCCATGTGGACAAGAAACAGGGGAACTATGTGAGATGGTTGTTCATTGACTATAGTTCAGAATTCAATACAATAATACCCTGTAGACTACGAAACTGAGATACTTAGGACTCAACAACCGCTTGTGTGCGTGGGTGCTGGACTTCCTCACAGGCAGAACACAGGCAGTGAGGGTTGGTAACTGTGTTTCCAACAGCATCACCATCAACACAGGAGCTCCTCAAGGGTGTGTTCTTAGCCCCCTGCTGTACTCCCTCTACACCCTTGACTGCACGGCCATGTATTCCTCCAGCACTATTTTGAAGTTTGCAGATGACACAATGGTACTGGGCTTCATCGTGAACAACAATGAGACGGCCAACACGGATGAAGTTGTGAACTGTCAGGAAAACTGCCTCCAGCTCAACATCAGCAAAACCAAGGAGCTGGTGGTGGACTTCAGTAGGAGACAGCAGTGGGACTATAAGCTCCTCATCATTAACGGGACTCCAGTGGAAAGGGTGAACAGTTTTAAATACCTGGGGGTTCACATCTCCGAGGACCTGACATGGTCTGAACACATACAAGTTCAGACCAACAGGGCAAAGCGGAGACTCTACCATCTCAGACAGCTTAGGAAGTTTGAGGTCTCTTCAGGGATTCTAAAGACTTTCTGCTCTGGCACTGTGGAAAGTATCCTGACACAGAACATTACATCCTGGTTTGGAAACTACTGTGTTCAGGACCGTAAAGCCCTACAGAGAGTGATCCGTGCAGTGGAACGTTGCTGCAGGTCAGCTCTACCATCTATGCAGGACATTTACACCAGAAGATGCAGGACCAGAGCTCTCAGGATTATCAAAGGCTCCTGTAATCCCAGCAATAGCCTGTTTCATCTGTTAAAATCAGGCAAAAGGTTTTGTAGCATCCTGGTCAGGACAGAGAGACTCAGAAGGAGTTTCTATCCTCAAGCCATAAGACTGTTAAATCAGAACATGCCATCTCATCCATGACTCTCCACATACTTAGACTGGACTGTAATTGTACCATGTCGTCTACCCTTACCTTGTTTTGAAATTGGTCCGTCATTTAACACTATGCACCTGTCTAACTTTGGTTTTGCACAATAATCACTGCACTATTGCACCTCAACACTTAATTCTACTTTACTTCACTTAATTTTACTTATTTATGTTCTATTATATTGTTATCTTTCAATCTATGACTTTTTTTGTTAATCTAACTGATATTCTTGTAACTTTGCAGTTTTTGATAAGCGTTTCCCTGCACATTTTCCTGTATAACTATCCATCCATCCATTTTCCAACCCGCTGAATGCGAACACAGGGTCACAGGGGTCTGCTGGAGCCAATCCCAGCCAACACAGGGCACAAGGCAGGAACCAATCCTGGGCAGGGTGCCAACCCACCGCAGGACACACACAAACACACCCACACACCAAGCACACACTAGGGCCAATTTAGAATCGCCAATCCACCTAACCAGCATGTCTTTGGACTGTGGGAGGAAACCGGAGCACCCGGAGGAAACCCACGCAAACACGGGGAGAACATGCAAACTCCACACAGGGAGGACCAGGGAAGCGAACCCAGGTCCCCAGATCTCCCAACTGCGAGGCAGCAGCACTACCCGCTGCACCACCGTGCCGCCCCTGTATAACTATGCATGTGACAAATAAAGAATCTTGAATTTTGAATCTTGAATTTCAAAGGTAGAGGAGAGATGCAGCGGGATGAGCACAGACATGATATTTGCCATTTTCCACTCCTTTGGAATCTCTCCAGTGAGCAGTGACTTTATAAAAATATGTGTCAAGTTTGTTTCATGAATTGTTTTTGTGAACCCAGACAACACAAATCTAGTTTCGCATAAATCATTTTGCTCATTACTATCGTAACACTTCCAGGGGTACACTGTTGCCAGGGTCTCCAACTCACCCTGGTGTTCCTGACTCACTTATTATTGACGACGTTGTGGCAGACAGCCCAGTATTTATCGACACTGCCATTCAAGAGGGTTCTCATCTGTCAGTGGGTCTCGCTCTTTCTTTTTCTCTCAGGACTCTGACATGATGTACCTTTGTTCCTTCCTGTGCTATATTTATGCCACTTGTGCCCTGGTGCACATTATAATCTGGTCATGACGAACATCTTCTTAAAGTACACTACATGATTAGTTCAGGCCGGTTAATCAAGATGTGATTATTTTTATGTGCATGGTAAGCAGCTGGCTGACCGCAGGATCCCACAGAGAGTCAGCCATGCAGACTGAACCACCATTTCAGCTCAATAGCAGCCACTAAGCCACAGTAGCGTACGAGACGCCTCCCTAACCTAAACACCGCAGTCAGCCTTTCTATGGCTTTTCCTGTCCTCGCTTTGATTGAAGTCAACTTTAACAAGGACTTGTTTGCTTCTGGGATCATTTCTTGCATTTCTTTATATGCATAGGAAGACAACAAAAGCTGTACTGAGATAAGATCTTCTGGAAATACAAGCCCCTCAGCACTGACTACGGCAGTGGCAACATTTGTGCAGAGAAGAAAACTGTAAGCCCACAGCCACACCTTCTCGTCACCTTACACTGGTTCACGCCGTTCACGCGTCTGTTGTTAGATGACGTTATCTATGTATGCTCAAGATATGTTGTTTGTCCACTGTTCAGTATTGTCAAATGAAAGAAAAAAAAACTTTGCTCATAAAATGGAAAACTGCACATGCAGGCCTATTCAAATCTGGGCTCTTCTCTGTGCTTTAAATATTTGCATCTTTTTGTCAGCCTGCTCATGCCCATGTCCTCTATGATTAGACAAAGCCACACTATGTTGTGCTGCCGAAGTTTAAACTTCCGGCAGCAGCTGGGCAGGGTCAAGGCTGGGCGAGTGACATTAGACTAAAGGTAGTGGATGAAGGAGGTGAAACTCACAAGGAGGAAAGCCGGCGCACAGTACTGCGAACACAAGTCACTCGTCTGGCCATGCCTGTAGTACCGGACAGACCACAGGTAGGACACGCTTCTGTCACCAACAGACAAAGCTGAATGTGGGGACACTGCAAGTGTCTGGGATGTGGCTTACTTGAGAGATGGTGGGGAATGATTGGGAAGGAGACTCGACTCAAGGAATATATAAGTATATATGAAAGGCACTATTAAAGATAGATAGATAGATAGATAGATAGATAGATAGATAGATAGATAGATAGATAGATAGATAGATAGATAGATAGATAGATAGATAGATAGATAGATAGATAGATAGATAGATAGATAGATAGATGGATCTTTATTGTCACTGTCACTTTTACAAAGGAGCAATGAAATTGAAGGTGCAGTCGACTCAGTGTGAGGCATAAGAGTTAAAAAGATAAGAAGAGAGAAAATAATAACAAACCAAATAGTAATAAAAGTACTTTACAAAATATACAAATTGCACTTGTTGACTTAAGGTCTATATTGCACATTGGGAGAATGATATGGAGCAGTTTTATTCTGAGTTCAGGGCCATGATTGCTTTTGGATACTTAGCTGTTTTTGAGGTAGTCTGTCCTGGTTTTCATTGCTCCTTGCCCGAGATGAGTCCGACCACCGTCGTGTCATCTGCAAACTTTATGATCTTGTTGCTTTGGTGAGTGGGGACACAGTCATATGTAGAGAGGGTGTAGAGGAGCGGGCTGAGCACACAACCCTGCGGCGTCCCAGTGTTGAGGCTGAGAGCAGTGGAGGTGTGGGGACCCAGCCTGACCCTCTGGAAGCGACCAGACAGGAAGTCCAGTATCCAACTGCAGGTGAGTGAATGAAGTCCCAGATCTGCCAGTTTGGACACCAGTCGTTGTGGGAGAATGGTGTTATGATCTGACTTATCATTACAGATTTAAAAGATCTAAGGACTTTACTTTTTACATTAATTATATGTTATATAGGTTATGTAAGTGCATATTGATTTATTAATATGTATTATTTTTGGTGTGCCATGTATTCATTTTATTCTGTTTTTCTTTTCTTACAAATACTTCTTTGACATCTTCTAAAGCACTTTGACCTACATGAAAATGTGCTATACAAATGAATGTTGTTGTTCGTATGGACGCTCATCCCAGACGTGTTTCTGCTTTGTGCCCGGCGCTGAACATACAGTATAAGGCACTTCTGGATTGTGACTGTGAAGGGAATAAGCGGGTCTGAAAACAGATAAAGCAATGGGTTTGTGTTTGTTTATACAGGGGTCCTTAGTGTCAGAGCAAAAGTGAAAAAGCATGTAAATCAGTGCTGAGCTCGGTCTTTGGTGCTAAAGGCCATGCAAAAGACACTTTTCACTTGGTAATTTCATGGCAAAACATTCATTTACATAATTAACCACTAAACGTATGAGATTTATATGTATGAAATGCAGGCTTTGTATAGAATGCCTGGCTTGTTTATGCAAAGTATGAAATATCTGAATTATTTTAATATTATATATACTTTCCTCAGGCATTGTATGTAATACCTAGGCATTATATAGAATGCCAGATGCTATTTAGGCAAAGTATTGTCTTTCGACATTGCATAGATGCCTAGGAAATGCGTGACATTAATTGTTTCATACTTTGACATCCAATTTTCGGCATTCTATACAATGCCTGCATTTCATACATTGTCAGTAACAGTATTGTCTGGGAGATCCATACCTGTCACATTGTAACACCTTAAGGGACTTGCCAGACACCTGGTGGAGGGGGTCTTTGAATTTAAATTTCACATGCTTGGAGGGTGCGATACAAACTACTAATACTTAAGAATGGTGGTGATAAACAGTGAAAGGTGCTACATGGAACCATCACTACAAATTCTCTATTATTTGTTTTGGGGTTTATTGAGATCAAATATTGTTCTTTCTGTTTGTTTTTTTTTTTTTTGGAAATTGCGTTTAATTTTTTTGTGCTTTGCTGTAGGTTAACTGCTCTATTTCAGTCTTCTGACTCTCATTTTAGGAAGTTTGATATGGAATTTTTGCAGAATATGTTTTATTTACGAGTTGCAGTACCTTGGAAAATAAAAAAACATCTGGTTAACTGCAGATTTTTTTTGCTGGATCAGTGTAAACTAGGCATTTTAAAAACAAGACGAAATAAAGATAAGAATGTTTAGCTACTGATGTTCCAACGATGTTTAATATCAGCAGATTAAAAATAGAATTGCATAAAGCGTGTCGGGAAAGTGCAGATAAGGGGGAACCTCAGGAATTCAGAAGTGCTGACTGATGACAATTTTCCTTTGATTTTTCACTGCAATGGGTTTCACTTTTATTTCATATATTTAAAATCTAGTGCCTATCTATCTATCTATCTATCTATCTATCTATCTATCTATCTATCTATCTATCTATCTATCTATCTATCTATCTATCTATCTATCTATCTATCTATCTATCTATCTATCATATAGTGCCTTTTACTTCTATCTATCTATCTATCTATCTATCTATCTATCTATCTATCTATCTATCTATCTATCTATCTATCTATCTATCTATCTATCTATCTATTATATAGTGCCTTTTACTTCTATCTATCTATCTATCTATCTATCTATCTATCTATCTATCTATCTATCTATCTATCTATCTATCTATCTATCTATCTATCTATCTATCATATAGTGCCTTTTACTTCTATCTATCTATCTATCTATCTATCTATCTATCTATCTATCTATCTATCTATCTATCTATCTATCTATCTATCTATCTATCTATCATATAGTGCCTTTTACTTCTATCTATCTATCTATCTATCTATCTATCTATCTATCTATCTATCTATCTATCTATCTATCTATCTATCTATCTATCTATCTATCTATCTATCTATCATATAGTGCCTTTTACTTCTATCTATCTATCTATCTATCTATCTATCTATCTATCTATCTATCTATCTATCTATCTATCTATCTATCTATCTATCTATCATATAGTGCCTTTTACTTCTATCTATCTATCTATCTATCTTTCTCTCTATCTATCTATCTATCTATCTATCTATCTATCTATCTATCTATCTATCTATCTATCTATCTATCTATCTATCTATCTATCTATCTATCTATCTATCTATCTATCTATCTATCTATCTATCTATCTATCTATCTATCTATCTATCTATCTATCTATCATATAGTGCCTTTTACTTCTATCTATCTATCTATCTATCTATCTATCTATCTATCTATCTATCTATCTATCTATCTATCTATCTATCTATCTATCTATCTATCTATCTATCATATAGTGCCTTTTACTTCTATCTATCTATCTATCTATCTATCTATCTATCTATCTATCTATCTATCTATCTATCTATCTATCTATCTATCTATCTATCTATCTATCTATCTATCATATAGTGCCTTTTACTTCTATCTATCTATCTATCTATCTATCTATCTATCTATCTATCTATCTATCTATCTATCTATCTATCTATCTATCATATAGTGCCTTTTACTTCTATCTATCTATCTATCTATCTATCTATCTATCTATCTATCTATCTATCTATCTATCTATCTATCTATCTATCTATCTATCTATCTATCTATCTATTGCCTATTATATTATGATTTTCCTGTCTTTCTGTGTGTTTTTGATTTCTTTTCCTACCTCTCAATGTATCTGTTTCTCAGAGAGTATTTAATTTATGTTTCTATCTCTAATGCAGAGCCTTTCTCCATCTTTCTGACAATCCATTTTATAGTGTCTTTTTTATTTCTATCACTATCTACAGTATCTATAAGTGAGGGAGTAACTATGGAAGGAAGTGGGCCTGAACGCCCAGGGCCGACTCTAATTGGGACAGTTTCCGTTGTCATTATTCTGTCAGCTGAGCACTCCTCTTGACATTTTCTAAAATGCTCACCCACCTTCTCACTGGCGATGTGGCATAAAGGCATGTGAGCTCATTCATCGATTTCTAAAGAATTTAATCTCAGGCATAGCATTGCGGGGTTGGGCTTTATAACTGGAGTCACCTTGCACCTGCTCTGTGACAGTGAACTCTGGTGACATGTCACACAGACAAATGACCACAAGACACCGCTCAGGTTACTTCACATAATATATCATGTCTGGAAAAACTCTGCTTGCCATTAGAAACATAAAAATACCACTTGTAATTGTCTGCTTGAAGGGGGCGTTGATGGCCAGCTTGTGGGCGTTTTAGATCCTTTTATTCATTGGCGTCTTTTTGGACTCTCACGCAAGGCTGCCATGTAACTCTCAGCAGGCAACACAAAATGAGGCAAAGCAATGCACTGCAGTGCAGCATTCGACACTATTGTCATCCTCTTAAAAGGCAGAAGAGAGCGGCTCGTCTGTGTCAAGGGGTGTGCAGGCACCTCCACCTGAAGGCAAACGTCAACCATCGCTGACCCGTTTCTTGATTTTTTTGAAGAGATTTGGCCGTTTGCATGAGTTATTTTAGACAAGCCATATCCTCTGCTTGGGTGTTTTCTTAGACATTTGTTTAAAGATGAACTTTGCTCTTTATTACACTTATACTGGTCATCAGTTGTCCCTTCATTTCATCATTTGTTCATACTTTTCTTTCTTATTTTGAAAACATGTCTGTTTATCCAAAAGTCACATTTTCATCTGTGTTTTACTTTTGCTTTAATATGTGAATTTAAAGCCATTACACAACTCAGTATGATAGTCTTCTAAGTACAGGGTGAGCCAAAATGAAGTACCACATTTCTCAAGGTCATTGCACAAGGTAGAGACAGCTCAGTGGGTTGGGGTGGGGGTCCTTTGATAGGCACCATGCTCTGGTCCAGTGCCCACAGTGCTTTCACTGTCGAAGCGTTTCTTCAAAAACAACGAATCCATCATCACTACGCAATACACCTTCTGAATGCACTTCAGCATTCCTCCTAACGGTGACGTCCCAAATCGGAAAACAATTCTTCAGTGGGTGGCTAAATTTAACAGAATTGAACAGAAAATCTCCAGGCTGAGATCTGACTGTATGAATGCCTGAAAACATCCAAGCTGTAAGGGCATCAATTCTGCAGTCTCCTAGACGTTCAGCGTGCAAATATGCTTCTGCCTTAGGCATTTCCAACACGTCTTTGAGGATTTTTCACGAGGACCTTAATTTCCATACAAAATGATGGTAGTGCAGGAACTCACTGAGAGAGACTTGGAGATCCATAGAGAGTTGTGTGTGAACATTCTGCAAACCGTTCATCGAGATGCCATCGTCATGTGCTGTGACGAGGCACATTTCCATTTAAAGGGCTACCTAAATAAGCAAAAACTACGCTGCTGTGCTGAAAACAACCCTCATGAACTTCATCAGAGACCCCTGCACAGTGATATTGTTACAGTTTGGTGCGCCGTTCCAGAACTTGGCATTGTAGGCCCTTACATTTTTGAGGAGGGGGGAACAATGGTCACCGTCACTTCAAAACATTACAATGAAATGTTCAGAGGTGGATAGAGTAGCCAAAAATTGTACTCAAGTAAGACTAACGTTACTTCAAAATAATATTACTAGAAAAGAAGTAAAAAGTAGTCATCCAAAAAATTACTCAAGTAAGAGTAAAAAAGTACTTGGTGAAAAGACTACTCAAGAACAACACTTGCATGGGATGAATGGAAGTAGAGAAAGACGAGTTCTATTGATTTCTATTGTGTCAGAGGGAAAAAAGGAACCTATGACAAGATACTTTTCTAAATAAAAATCATTTTCTTTTGGAGTTTGCAGCTCAGTGATGCCCCCTAGTAGTTGCAATCTATTTAAATAATAATAAATATATGATCCGTAACTCAGTGAAGAACTGAATGCCAGCTATGTGGTCCTGCTTTCTAGGAGAGGCTTATAGGACACGGTGAACACATCTCTTTTGTCACTTCAGCTGCTTGAATTTACTTGTCATGGTATTTCAGAGGCAAAATTTGGCTATGCGCACGTGTCTGTTTACTCAAATGGCCAGCCCGCCCTGCATTTGACCCCAAAATGCAAAACCGTAATTTGCACTTTCCATGTGGCAATCAGGAAAGTGATTTAGATAGTCAAGTACTGCGTGTGCCAAGCTGCCAGAGCGCCATGAAAAATGACATTCACTCAAAACGTGCAGTGGGCTTCAACTAGATGAACATGACCCCTGGCAGGTGTATCGTTGAAGGTGAAATAAGCATTCCTATGGCTTTCTAAAATGCAGGATGAGAATCCTAAATTTTCCAAACTTTCCTTGGTCAGTTTGGTGCAGTCAAACAAAATGGCAGTTATGAGTAATTGTATTGAGAGAGTTCAGTTTTGCCTCGCAGTTAGGAGACCCGGGTTCGCTTCCCGGGTCCACCCTGCGTGGAGTTTGCATGTTCTCCCCGTGTCTGTGTGGGTTTCCTCCGGGCGCTCCGGTTTCCTCCCACAGTCCAAAGACATGCAGGTTAGGTGGATTGGTGATTCTACATTGGCCCTAGTGTGTGCTTGGTGTGTGGGTGTGTTTGTGTGTGTCCTGCGGTGGGTTGGCACCCTGCCCGGGATTGGTTCCCTGCCTTGTGCCCTGTGTTGGCTGGGATTGGCTCCAGCAGACCCCCGTGACCCTGTGTTCGGATTCAGCGGGTTGGAAAATGGATGGATGGATGGATGGAGTTCAGTTTTGATGTTAATATAAATAACTTTGGTGTCTTTTTATTCTATGCCTTTATGTTCCAAGAATTTTCAAACATGGTCTGCATGGATTTTGGAATTTTACTCTTCAAATGAACCTTGAACAATTATAATATGAACATAGACGCAAGCTCTGTGGGTGTCCTTGAGTTCAAGCACTCTCAAAACTTAAAAATATAAATATAGATAGATAGATAGATAGATAGATAGATAGATAGATAGATAGATAGATAGATAGATAGATAGATAGATAGATAGATAGATAGATAGATAGATAGATAGATAGATAGATACTTTATTAATTCCTAGGTGAAATTCACATTTTCCAGAAGCAGCATACTGATAAAGACAATATTAAATTAAAGAGTGATAACAATGCAGGTATACAGACAGACAATAACTTTGTATAATGTTAACGTTTACCACCCCGAGTGGAATTGAAGAATCGCATGGTGTGGGGGAGGAACGATCTCCTCAGTCTGTCAGTGGAGCCACTCAGCCTACGTATGCTGCGCCTTCAGAAAGTATTTAGACCCCTTCGCTCTTTTCACATTTTACTATGTCGTGGCCTTGAGCTAAAATCATTTAAATTCATTCTTTCTATCATCAGAAAACACAGACAGGTAAGTCTGGGCTGACCTGCTTGGCCTGTTGCCAACGCTTCCCTCACCAGAACAAGCAGATAAGAAGATGAGATGAGATGAGATAAGGCCAGACAAAACTCAGTGCCCCAGAATGGCCAAGTGTAAACAAGATTTTAGACATGTTTCCAAATTTATTAAACATAAAAAATGGAACTATCCCACTGCAACGAGTATTTAGGCCCTTTACTATGGATTGAGATGTGACTCAAGTGGATCCCATTCTTCTGTTCACTGCTGAGATGTTTCTGCACCTTGTTTGAAGTTCACCTGTGGACAGTTCAATTAGGAAAGGCACACACCTGTCTAATAGAAGGTCCCACAGTTGAATCCAAGCCATAACATGACAGGAACTGTATGCTGAGCTTAGAGACAGGATTTTGTCACAAATCTGGAAGATTCTTGCTGCATTGAAGGTTCCCAAGGGCACAGTGACCTCCATAAATCTTCAACGGAAAAAGTTTGGACCAACTATAACTCTTCCTATAGCAGAGTGCTCAGCCGAACCAAACACTCTGTGGAGAGAGACAATGGTAAGACAGAAGACCAAAAACCCAACGGTCACCCTGGCTGAGCTACAGAGAACTTATGTGTCGATGGAAGAAACTTCCAGAAGGACAACCACTACTGCAACAGTGGGAATTAAACCCCACTGTGGGACATTTTGGGAAAGGCAATTCAGAGAGAGACCCATTCCAGGTAGGTCGGGCATGCAATAGGTGTCTCAAAATTGGGAAAATACAATACATAAAACAGAACACAAGTCATCCTCTTCACAGGGCTAGATGGTCAATCTGTCATGGCCAACTCAGGAATACAATACAACAATACAATAGTAACAATACAAGTACAAAGCAAACTGAATAGATTATATCACATATGAGGTCTCAGATTTGTTATGTTACATGGTTAAAATTTCTAAAGTGTTGAATGCAAAGTTTGACAGGGTTTTCCAAGCTAGTATGTGGTTTGCACTCTGGGATCTTATATTTTTGATTTTCCCATTAAAGACATTCATAAAGTTTCTACTGCTAATAATGTCTGCTAATATTTTGCACCATAGTTCTGAATTCTTATTTGTTGAATTATCCACTGTTTTATACAATACAAGAGGATTACTATTAATGCTATCTATTATTTTAGAATAGTAGTCTGAGCAGGCTTAAAAGAGAGCTTTTTTATATTTTTTAACACTCTCTGTCTATGCAATCTGAAAGACCTGCAGCTTTGTTGTTCTTCATCAATGCTTCAGTTTTCGACACTCTTCTTTAATGGCTCTCAGGGTGAGATTCTATGCGCTGTGATCACTTTTTTCTTTTAAGGGGAGCCATTGCATCCAATGCATCTCTCAAGGTCACATTATAATTTGATGTTAGCTGATCTAAATTGTTTTCCACAATTAGATTTGACTTATTTAAAGTATCTGTACATTTTGAAGCAGAGTTACAATCTAGATGTCGCACTGTCTTTGTTTTAATCGATGAATGTATTGGTAAGGGCAGAAATAAATCAAACGTAATTAAGGAGTGATCAGAAATAACTTCATTCAATGGAGTAATATTTAAATTTTCAGTTTTCCATGTGCTGTTATGATTATGAGTTGGACCTTTGACAATCTGATAAAATCCTACTGAATTTAAGAAATTAGTAAAACATTTGCTAATGTTGTCAGTTTCCACATCAATTTGTACACTAAAATCCCTGATAGTCTCGACATTCCAGGTGGTTATTTTGGAAATTCTTGTTCTAAAATGTTCTATCTTTGCAAGGATTTAGTCATCAAGGAGCTCTACACAAATGGGTAATTTTTCAACAAAAAATTTAAATTTTAAAAGTTGAAAATGAATTTTCATTTTCTACAGGCACATACTCACATATGCTGAACTCAACTTTTGTTGATGTTGCTTTATGCTGACTTGTGCTTTGCAAAGGCTGTTGAAAGTTTTTGGTCTGTGGTGTGAGATTTAAATAAAAAAAATACATTTTGCTCTTAAAAACTTGGGTTTTGATTGCTGCTAAGGAACCCTGTGGGAGTTTTTAAAGCTTTTATTCCCTTTAGAAGGGTTTTTCTTGCTTTTTTTTTCATCCACACAAGAGCAAAAGTAGCTGGGTGTTTGGAGGTGCGCTTGGAAAAGTTACTTGTACTTGTTATCTGTATTTGAATTAGCATTGAGGAGGTAGGGTAGAAAGCAGCTGTAACTGATATTGGCATTTGTAAGCAAATAACCGTGTCATCAGCAGTAAAATGTGAAGGCTCAGCGGTGCACAGGTAAGTGGCCAGCGTTAAGAGGCCGATCAGACACAAGGGGCTGTAGGAGCAAATAAGGTAGTAAAGTTTTATTGATTTGGACTCTGGAACCAATCTCCTTGAGAGGGGCTGGACTCTGTACCACTCTGGAGTTGCCCCCGGTGAGAGGCGCCGAGCGGGTGTGGGTATACTTATTGCCCCCCGACTTGGAGCCTGTACATTGGGGTTTACCCCGGTAGACGAGAGGGTAGCCTCCTTTCGCCTTCGGGTGGGGGGATGGGTCCTAACTGTTGTTTGTGCATATGCACCGAACAGCAGTTCGGAGTACCCACCCTTTTTGGAGTCCCTGGAGGGGGTGCTAGAGGGCATACCTTCTGGGGACTCCCTCGTTCTGCTGGGAGACTTCAATGCTCACGTGGGCAATGACAGTGAGACCTGGAAGGGCGTGATTGGGAGGAATGGCCCCCCCGATCTGAACCCGAGTGGTGTTTTGTTATTGGACTTCTGTGCTCATCACGGATTGTCCATAACGAACACCATGTTCACGTATAGGGGTGTTCATATGTGCACTTAGTACCAGGACACCCTAGGCCTCAGTTCGATGATCGACTTTGTGGTCGTGTCGTCGGACTTGCGGCCACATGTCTTGGACACTCGGGTGAAGAGAGGGGCAGAGCTGTCAACTGATCACCACCTGGTGGTGAGTTGGCTCCGATGGTGTGGGGAGGATGCCGGTCAGGCCTGGTAGGCCCAAACGTGTGGTGAGGGTCTGCTGGGAACGTCTGGCAGAGCCCCCTGTCAGAAGTAGCTTCAACTCCCACCTCCGGCAGAACTTCGACCACATCCCGAGGGAGGTGGGGGACATTGAGTCCGAATGGGCCATGTTCCGTGCCTCTATTGTTGAAGCAGCTGACCGGATCTGTGGCCGTAAGGTGGTCGGTGCCTGTCATGGCGGCAATCCCCGAACCCGTTGGTGGACACTGTTGGTGAAGGATGCCGTCAAGCTGAAGAAGGAGTCCTACCGGTCCCTTTTGTCCTGTGGGACCCTGGAGGCAGCTGATAGGTACCGGCAGGCCAAGCGGAATGCGGCTTTGGTGGTTGCTGAGGCAAAAACTTGGGTGTGGGAGGAGTTTGGGGAGGCCATGGAGAACGACTTTCGGACGGCTTCGAGGAGATTCTGGTCCACCATCCGGCATCTCAGGAAGGGGAAGCAGTGCAGTGTCAACACTGTATATGGTGGGTATGGTGCGCTGCTGACCTCGACTCGGGACGTTGTGGGTCGGTGGGGGGAGTACTTCGAAGACCTCCTCAATCCCATTAACATGCCTTCCAATGAGGAAGAAGAGCCTGGGGACTCAGAGGTGGGCTCCCCCATCTCTGGGACTGAGGTCACCGAGGTGGTCAAAAAACTCCTTGGTGGCAGGGCCCCGGGGGTGGATGAGATATGCCCGGAGTTCCTCAAGGCTCTGGATGTTGTAGGACTGTCTTGGTTGACACGCCTCTGCAACATCGCATGGACATCAGGGACAGTGCCTCTGGATTGGCAGACCGGGGTGGTGGTCCCCCTCTTTAAGAAGGGGGATCGGAGGGTGTGTTCCAACTACAGAGGGATCACACTCCTCAGCCTCCCTGGAAAAGTCTATTCAGGGGTCCTGGAGAGGAGGGTCCGTCGGATAGTCGAGCCTCAGATTCAGGAGGAACAGTGTGGTTTTCGTCCTGGTCGCAGAACAGTGGACCAGCTCTATACCCTTAGCAGGGTCCTGGAGGGTGCATGGGAGTTTGCCCAACCAGTCTACATGTGTTTTGTGGACTTGGAAAAGGCATTCGACCGTGTCCCTCGGGGAATCCTGTGGGGGGTACTCCGAGAGTATGGGGTACCAGCCCCCTTGATAAGGGCTGTTCGGTCCCTGTACGATCATTGCCAGAGCCTGGTCCGCATTGCCGGCAGTAAGTCGAACCCGTTTCCAGTGAGAGTTGGACTCCGCCAGGGCTGCCCTTTGTCACCGATTCTGTTCATAACTTTTATGGACAGAATTTCTAGGCGCAGCCAGGGCGTTGAGGGGGTCCGGTTTGGTGGGCTCAGGATTGGGTTACTGCTTTTTGCAGATGATGTTGTCCTGTTTGCTTCATCAGGCCGTGATCTTCAGCTCTCTCTGGATCGGTTCGCAGCCGAGTGTGAAGCGGCTGGGATGAGAATCAGCACCTCCAAATCCGAGACCATGGTCCTCAGCTGGAAAAGGGTGGAGTGCCCTCTCAGGGTTGGTAGCGAGATCCTGCCCCAAGTGGAGGAGTTCAAGTATCTCGGAGTCTTGTTCACGAATGAGGGAAGAATGGAGCATGAGATCGACAGGCGGATCGGTGCGGCATCCGCAGTAATGCGGGCATTGCATCGGTCTGTCGTGGTGAAAAAAGCGGTGGCTCGGGCATCTGATCAGGATGCCTCCTGGACGCCTCCCTGGTGAGGTGTTTCGGGCACGTCTAACCGGGAGGAGGCCCCGGGGAAGACCCAGGACATGTTGGAGGGACTATGTCTCTCGACTGGCCTGGGAACACCTTGGGATTCTCCCGGAAGAGCTAGAAGAAGTGGCCGGGGAGAGGGAAGTCTGGGCATCTCTGCTCAAGCTGCTGCCCCCGCGACCCGACCTCGGATAAGAGGGAGACAATGGATGGATGGATGGATGGATGGATGATTTGTTTATTTTCCATAGCGGTGCAGAGATAGAACAGTTAAGTGGGCGACAGCGTAAGGGTTCATTAATACGGGGGACTACAAACAGTGCGAGTGGAGCACTTATAAGTAAGAGGAGCTCAAAGTTAGGAGAAGAGACAGAGAAAAGTAAAGTTAACCTCATAGACAAATAGCAGGGAGCTGAGGGGGAGAACAGTACAGGAGCTTAAGGGGAAAAGGTGTAAAATATCTGTAGCAGATCTTAGTGTTACCATTTAAGTTAAGGAGCAGCCGAAAGAAGAGGAAATTTAATTTTAAGAAAAAAAAAAGTTAAGGCAGTTTACTAATCCCAAATCAAATTTAAATAATGAGGCCAGTGCAATGCAAGTCCTGTTGGATGTTGGACTTTTTAGATGATGATTTGGAAGAGCCAGTTGTCTATGAGGGCAACATCTGCAGGAGATGCCAGCTGATCCAGCACCTCGAGCTCAGGGTCGCTGAACTGGAGGAGGAGTTGGTTGACCTGCATTGTAATAGAGAATTGGTGGACTTGGCCCAGGTGTCCTTTAGAGAGATAGTGTGCACCCCCAAGGTGGCGCGGGAGGAGATTCTAGACCAGACAGGTAGAAATAGGTGGGTCACGGTCACAAGGCGTAAGGTAAAGGGTGCACACTGTCAGGGGGCATCAACCCCAGAATTAGAGGTGTCAAACCGTTATCATGTCCTTGCGGAGCTGGACGGTGTCTCTGATAATTCTGAGGTGGTAGGCAGGGATGAGGAGCCCCAACGGGCCACCTCAAAGCCAGTTCCCAAAAAGAGAGAGGTAGTGATAGTTGGGGACTCAGTCATTAGGGGGATTGAAGCACAGGTGTGCTCCAGAGAGAGAGAGTCTCACACGGTGTGTTGCCTTCCGGGAGCACAGGTGGGAGACCTCCCTGGAAGGGTGGATAGGCTCTTGGTCAGAGCGGGGGTGGATCTAGTTGTCATTGTCCATGGTGGAGCAAATGACATACCTAAGGGTAGTCTGTCAGTTCTACGATCCAAATTCAAGGAGTTAGGTTCCAATCTGAGGAGCAGAACTGACAAGGTACTCTTCTCTGAAGTTCTGCCTGTGCCACGCGCCAGTCCAGGTAAGACTGAGGAGATTAGAAGGCTTAACGCATGATTAAAATCTTGGTGCAGGGTAGAAGGGTATAGGTTTATGGGGCATTGGGACTCCTTTTGGAACAGATGGGACCTGTTCTGCCATGACGGGTTACATCTGAACTGGAGGGGCACCAATGTATTGGGGAGGCGTATGTGTAGGCTAGTCGAGGATTGTTTAAACTAGGGAATGGGGGGGCAGGGAGTTTAGGACAGGCCAGGTTTAGATCTATACATGGAAAAACAAACAATGGTGTAGAAATTAAAATGCGTAGTAATGTAAATTCTAAGCAAACATTTAAATGTAGAAGGAGTTAACACATTAAAAATAGCTTGCCTTAACATTAGAAGTATCATAAATAAGGTAAGTGAGTTGGAGTTGTATGTAGCAGAGCATAATTATGATATTAAAGCAATAACGGAAACCTGGCTAAATAACAAAGATGGGGATGAGTGTAACATAAAGGGATACACATTTAATAGGAAGGATAGACAGAACAGAAAAGGAGGTGGGGTTGCTGTTATACCAAACAGAATTTAAATGCAAGATGATGAGCCCCATCTTAGTGAGGACATGTGGCTTCGCCTGGAAAATATTAGGGAAAGAGGTCTTATTTTAGGAGTGTGTTATAGGCCACCCAATTCAGACAGTAATTTCAACACACATCTTTTTAGTAATATCAAAAAGGCAAGTTTACAGGGAGATATTATAGTCATGGGGGACTTTATTTATCCAAATATTAACTGGGATAACCTTACAGATGGAGGAGCACAAGAGCAGGAGTTTTTAGAAGTAATCAGTGACTGTTTTCTAAAACAGTATGTTAAAGCACCAACACGAGGTGAAGCCTGTCTGGATTTAGTATTTTGTAATAATCAGGATAGAATTGAGGGTGTAGAGGTGATTGAACCACTAGGGTCAAGTGACCATAATGTAATACAATTCTCAGTATTTTGTAAGAGTACAGATGCAAAGACTAAAATTGTTAAGTTGAACTTTGGTAGGGCTAATTTTGAGCAGATGTGACAAAGTCTAAGTAGGATACACTGGGATAAGCTTTTAAGTGTGGAGACAGTCGAGGAGCAGTGGAACAGATTTAAAAATGTTTTACATGTAATGAAGGACAGATACATACCTAAATTTGGAATTAATAGGAAACCAAAATAAAACTCCATGGTGGATTAATAAAGATTTTTTTAAAAAGTTGCAAAGGAAAAAACTGTTTTATAAGGAAATAAGACTATTATAATATTATATATTATATTATAAGACTAATGACTTCAAAGTGAATCGTAGAGCGTATGAGAACATGAGGGCAACCATTAATAAGGATATCAGGGAGGCTAAAAGACAGTTGGAGAGGAATATAGCAGATAAGGTGAAAGACGACCCTAAGAGATTCTTTCAGTATTTTAGTAGTAAAAGAACAGTCAAGGAGGAGGTCAAGTGCATCAGGAATAGTAAAGAGGATTAAAAGATACAGACAATGAAATAGCAGATGCCCTAAACTTACATTTTTCTGAGGTGTTTACAAGTAAGCAAGTGGATAACTTCCCAGCTGTAACAGGGACTACTAAGGAGGTACTGAGGGATTTAGAAATTGTAGAGGGAGAAGTGCTGCTCAAATTAAATGAGATGAAATCAAACAATCACCAGGACTAGATAATATTTACCCTCGAGTTCTTAAGGAGGCCAGTGAGTACAGATATACAGCCTTGACACAAATTTTTAGGAAGTCACTGCACACTGGAGAGATTTCAAAGGACTGGAGAATGGCAAATATCATCCCATTATATAAAAAGGGTGACAGGGCAGATCCAAGCAACTACAGGCCAGTAAGTTAACATGCATCACAGGAAAATTAATGGAAGGAATTATTAAGGATAAGATTGAGCAACACCTGGCAAGGACAGGAGTTATTAGGAACAGTCAGCATGAGGTCAGAAGAGGGAGGTCATGTTTTACTAACATGCTGGAATTCTATGAGGAGGCAACAAAAGGATACGATCAAAGTGGAGCAGATGATATTATTAATCTGGACTTCAGAAAGCATTTGATAAGGTGCCACATGAGAGGTTGGGCATCAAATGAAAAGAAGTGGGAGTTCAGGGTGATGTTTTTTGATGGGTGCAAAATTGGCTCAGACACAGCAAGCAGAGGGTGATGGTGCGAGGAACCTCATCAGAACTGGCCGATGTTAAGAGTGGTGTCCACAGGGGTCAGTGCTAGATCTGCTGCTATTTTTAATATATTGAAATGATTTAGATAGGAATATTAGTAACAAGCTGGTTAAGTTTTCAGATGATACCAAGATAGGTGGATTAGCAGATAATTTGGAATCCGTTATATTATCACAGAAGGACTTGGATAGCATACAGGCTTGGGCAGATTTATGGCAGATGATATTTAATGTCAGTAAATGTAACGTATTACACATAGGAAGTAAAATGTTAGGTTTGAATACACAATGGGCGGTCAGAAAATTGAGAGTACACCTTATGAGAAGGATTTAGGAGTCATAGTGGACTCTAAGCTATCGACTTCCCGACAGTGTTCAGAAGTCATTAAGAAGGCTAACAGACTGTCAGGTTATATAGCACGATGTGTGGAGTACAAGTCACAGGAGGTTCTGCTAAAGCTTTACAACACACTGGTGAGCCCTCATCTGGAGTACTGGGTGCAGTTTTGGTCTCCAGGCTACAAAAAGGACATAGCAGCGCTAGAAAAGGTCCAGAGAATAGCGACTAGGCTGATTCAGGGCTACAGGGGATGAGTTATGAAGAAAGATTAAAAGAGCTGAGCCTTTACAGTTTAAGCAAAAGAAGATTAAGAGGTGACATGATTGAAGTGTTTAAAATCATGAAGGGAATTAGTACAGTGGATCGAGACTGTTATTTTAATGTCAATGTTAATGTCAATGTCAATTTATTTATATAGCACATTTAAAACAATATAGTAATGCTGTGGCCAAAGTGCTTTACAATAATAGAATAAAAGAAAAACAAAACAATTAACATAAAACATAAATAGAAATAAAATATATGAACATAAAATAAAATACATAATAAATAGAAGTAATGTTATATACATAAAAAATATAAGTAATGTTATATAATCACAAAGAGGAAACCATCACTATTACTGAAGGTCACGGAATGCAAGTGAATAGAAATGAGTCTTTACTCTTGTTTTAAACAGTTCAGTTGTGGACGACTCCTTTATATGTTGAGGTAAAGCGTTCCACAGGTGAGGAGCAGCAGCTACACAAGCCCTGTCTGTCCCCCTTGGTTTTACACTTGGTACGAGGGACAACCAGAGACAGCTGACCAGAAGATCTAAGCACTCTGGGTGGCTGGTGTAAAACACACAATTCGGATAAATAGGCAGGAGCAAGCCCATGTAAAGATTTAAAAACTAGCAGCGCAGCCAGTGTAAAGAAGCTAAAATAGGAGAAACAGAGTCAGACTTTCTTGCCCCAACCAGAAAGTGAGCAGCAGCATTCTGTACCAACTGTAACCTGTGTATCAGGGATTTGCTAATCCCAGAATACAGCGAGTTGCAGTAATCAAGGCAAGAAAAGATAAACGCATGAGTAGCTTTCTCAAGATCCCTAGAAGATAAAAAAGGCTTGATCTTACCTAAAGGACGAAGCTGGAAAAAGCAACTCTTGACTACAGAATTTAAAATGAGTTCATCAAGAACACGGGGACACAGTTGAAAACTTGTTAAGGGTAAATTTCACACAAACATTAGGAAGTTTTTCTTTACACAAAGAACAATAGACACTTGGAATAAGCTACCAAGTAGTGTGGTAGACAGTAAGACGTTGGGGACTTTCAAAACTCAACTTGATGTTTTTTTGGAAGAAATAAGTGGATAGGACTAGCAAGCTTTGTTGGGCTGAATGGCCTGTTTTCGTCTAGAGTGTTATAATGTTCTAATCTAATTAGAGTCCGAACTTAACTCAGTATTGAATTTTTGAACCCATCATCAAACTTACATTTACATGGTAGTAAAACAGTCTTAGGTGTATCATTCCTTTAAATCTGCTCCACTGCTCCTCGACTGGCTTCACACTTTATAGTTCATCCCAGTTTAGACTTTTTAGTATATGCGGTGCCTGGTCAAAATATGTCCTACTACAATGAAACCTTACTGTTTTAGTTTTAGAATGTGTGCTCTGCCAAAGCTCTGTGCAATGCAATGTACATAAATTAGTCATTCATTCCTTCCTCTTGCTGTCAAGATCTTCTGTCTCCCATGGGAGTTTTTCTTTTAAAGGGAACACCTCGGATGACACATTGTCATTCAAACAGCCCTTCACAATAGTCATAAATAGCCCACCATTATACCCGTTTAAAACCATTCATGGCTGTGAGTGACCAGACTCTTCTAGAATCAACAGAAACAAGACAGTGACCATCTATTACAAGGCATACACAAATATGTAATATAGGGCAAAATAAAGGGCACCCATTGACCTGATGAGCTTGTATAAACCCTATTGGAGAAAACCAAAATGTGTCGAGAGTGATTATGCAAATATGAGATGAATATGCAGAATGCACATAACAGGCTTCTCTCTGTCCATCACTGAATCAAACTAAACTGAGATCCCCATGTACAGTCCTATCAACAATATCACCTGTGACATGACTTGACATAACATAGCATTCTCAAAACTTCTAAATACAATTCAAGGATGTTGAGAGCAGAAGCCTATCCTAGCAGCATTGGGCCAGGCAGTTTTAGAGTGCACAACAGTTTATCACTGATTACCCCATGTGCCACCAAAGGAGGTAATCAGTCAGTCACCTCATTTGTCTAACCTGTTTGACTCAGTAGGGCCTACTTATCAAACATTTATGACCATTAGAATCTAGCTAGTGGCACAGTTAACTAATGGAACATGTTCCGTGAAAGAGAATCTTTTAAGAGCTTTTTGACATCTGGTATAGAAACAGATTTATTAAGTCCTAGTAAAGACCTATTGCAAAGGAATGTTAAAAATATTCATGTGAAGCTCCTAAAAGGTCAGAGGTCAGTCTGAGGTAAAACCTGCACTTCAATGTTGGTAATTACAGGTGTCAATAAATGTCAGCAACTCGCCTCTGAAAATACGTGCCATATGCACATTCTAGAAATAATGGCTCTTGGTATTTAGTGTCTGACAATATAACAACGACAATGACAATTTATTTCTTGTACAGCACAAACTCACACAAAGAATGCCTCAATGGGCTTTAACAGGCCCTGTATTGAAAGCCCTCCGAGGGCTGACTCCCTAAGAAGATAAGAAAAATCTCCCAAAATAATCTTGTTGGAAAAACATTTGGAAGAAATCTTAGGAAAAACAATTCAGAGATAGAACCCTTCCAGGTAGGTTGGGTGGGCAATGGGTGTCAAAAAATGCGATAAATACAACACACCAAACAGAACACAAGTAATGTTCTTCACAATCTAATCCATCCTCTTCACAAGTAATCATCTTCTAATCTATCATGGCCACCTCAGGAGTACAATACAATAACACAAACTACAGTAATCCCTCGCTATATCGCACTTCGCCTTTCGCGGCTTCACTCCATCGCAGATTTTATATGTAAGCATATTTAAATATATATTGCGGATTTTTTGCTGGTTCGCGGATTTCTGCGGACAATGGGTCTTTTAATTTCTGGTACATGCTTCCTCAGTTGGTTTGCCCAGTTGATTTCATACAAGGGACGCTATTGGCAGATGACTGAGAAGCTACCCGGCTTACTTTTCTGTCTCTCTTACGCTGCCTTTCTCCGATCCTGACGTAGGGGGATTGAGCAGGGGGGCTGTTCGCACACCTAGACGATAAGGACGCTCATCTAAAAATGCTGAAAGATTATCTTCACGTTGCTATCTTTTGTGCAGCTGCTTCCTGAAGCGACATGCTGCACGGTGCTTCGCATACTTAAAAGCTCGAAGGGCACGTATTGATTTTTGATTGAAAAACAAACTCTGTCTCTCTCTATCTCTCTCTCTCTCTCTCTCTCTACCTGCTCCTGACGGAGGGGGTGTGAGCTGCCGCCTTCAACAGCTTTGTGTCGCGGTGCTTCGCATACTTAAAAGCCAAACAGCCCTATTGATTTGTTTGCTTTCCTCTGTCTTTCTGACAGACTCTGCTCCTGACGCGCACTCCTTTGAAGAGGAAAATATGTTTGCATTCTTTTAATTGTGAGACGGAACTGCCATCTCTGTCTTGTCATGGAGCACAGTTTAAACTTTTGAAAAAGAGACAAATGTTTGTTTGCGGTGTTTGAATAACGTTCCTGTCTCTCTACAACCTCCTGTGTTTCTGCGCAAATCTGTGACCCAAGCATGACAATATAAAAATAACCATATAAACATATGGTTTCTACTTCGCGGATTTTCTTATTTCGCGGGTGGCTCTGGAACGCAACCCCCGCGATGGAGGAGGGATTACTGTACTTTGTTCTTGCACAACACCCCTCACCAAGTGCCATGACAACTCAACGCAAAATTCAAAAATAAATGATACCACTCATAAATACAGAACTATCAGATACGAGAATACAGATTTGTTCAAATACATCAAAAACATAGCAGAAACTCATTAAAATAAATGAAAAACACACCAGCTAATTGTGGAACCACAGCTAGATTATAGAAAAGGAGTCAGACAAGCCAGACACAGTCAGAGACACAGAGTCCTCGGCCAACAAGCTGCCTCCCCCTTATTGGCCATTCCATAGTAGAGTCAGGGCTGGGCCAGCCTATCAGATCAGAACCGGCCCTAGACAATTTCAGGCCCGAAGCAAACTGATACCAAGGGCCCCATAAGGGGCCCGACCCCTGCAGCTAGGGGGTCTGGGGCAGAGCTCCGGCCGCCAAGCGATTTCCTGCATTCTGAGCTGCAGAAATGCGTTTTCCCGGCATCTACAACTATCACTTTTTGACGATTTCCGTTTGACACTGACAACTGTAACCATAACACACTGACAGGAGCCAAATTTGCAGGCTGTCAGCGCAGACTGTCGTACAAGGCCCTGAGTGATGGAGGTCGGAGAGGGCCCGCATAAATGCCTTTAGTGACGATACATTAACAGATAAAGCTACATTTTAGCCAGCTTTTGCTGTTTCCACCAGGAAGCACGTGGAGGTAAATAGCTAGGCCAAGCACTTTTTTTTTTGCTTTTTATATTTTTTATATATTTTTTTTATGAAGATGAGATCCACATTATTTATTATTTATTATTTTTATTCGGTTTTAAAGCTTGTTTTCATACTTTCGAGATATTCAGATTTCCGTATAAAATAACTTACCGCCGTGGAGGCGGCAACAGGCGCATGGGCCTGGAGTGGAGTGCCGAGTGGAGATGTCCATGTGGAGTAATTAGGTGATGGAATATGTTGCCTGTGAATTATATATATAAAAAAATTAGTAATAGAGGTTGGAGTGAAGGAATCTGTTGCTCCATTGGGCCCTCCGCAGCAGCGTCACGCATCACAGGAAAAAAAAAAAACCTTGGGCGCAGTGGGCCCCCTCCAGCTGTGGGCCCGAAGCGGTTGCTTCGTTCGCTTCGCCCTAAGGTCGGCTCTGATCAGATGAAAGGACCCTCCTACAGTAACTGATCATTCCAGTGCTCCTTTATCTGAGATGACTTTTCCATGGCATGCAATCAACTTGGCAGTAAAGGAGTGGCACCAAGTGCCACATGTGAGTACTAAGAAAAGAAACAGAATACGCGAGCAAATGTTAATAACAGTTTATAAATATCATATTACAGTACTTACAGTTAGGTCCATAAATATTTGGACAGAGACAACTTTTTTCTAATTTTGGTCCTGTACATTACCGCAATGAATTTTAAATGAAACAACTCAGATGCAGTTGAAGTGCAGACTTTCAGCTTTAATTCAGTGGGGTGAACAAAACGATTGCATAAAAATGTGAGGCAACTAAAGCATTTTATTAACATAATCCCTTCATTTCAGGGGCTCAAAAGTAATTGGACAATTGACTCAAAGGCTATTTCATGGGCAGGTGTGGACAAGTCCGTCGTTACGTCATTATCAATTAAGCTGATAAAAGGCCTGGAGTTGATTTGAGGTGTGGTGCTGGCATGTGGAAGATTTTGCTGTGAGCAGACAACATGCGGTCAAAGGAGCTCTCCATGCAGGTGGATGAAGCCATCCTTAAGCTGCAAAAACAGAAAAAACCCATCTGAGAAATTGCTACAATATTACGAGTGGCAAAATCTACAGTTTGGTACATCCTGAGAAAGAAAGCAAGAACTGGTGAACTTGGCAACGCAAAAAGACCTGGACGTCCATGGAAGACAACAGTGGTGGATGATCACAGAATCATTTCCATGGTGAAGAGAAACCCCTTCACAACAGCCAACCAAGTGAACAACACTCTCCAGGGGGTAGGCATATCGATATCCAAGTCTACCATAAAGAGAAGACTGTATGAAAGTAAATACAGAGGGTGCACTGCAAGGTGCAAGCCACTCATAAGCCTCAAGAATAGAAAGGCTAGATTGGACTTTGCTAAAGAACATCTAAAAAAGCCAGTACAGTTCTGGAAAAACATTCTTTGAACAGATGAAACCAAGATCAACCTATACCAGAATGATGGCAAGAAAAAATGTATGGAGAAGGCGTGGAACAGCTCATTATCCAAAGCTACCACATCATCTGTAAAACACAGTGGAGGCAGTGTGATGGCTTGGGCGTGCATGGCTGCCAGTGGCACTGGGACACTAGTGTTTAGTGATGATGTGACACAGGACAGAAGCAGCCGAATGAATTCTGAGGTGTTCAGAGACATACTGTCTGCTCAAATCCAGCTAAATACAGTCAAACTAATTGGGTGGCATTTCATGATACAGATGGACAATGACCCAAAACATACAGCCAAAGCAACCCAGGAGTTTATTAAAGCAAAGAAGTGGAAAATTCTTGAATGGCCAAGTCAGTCACCTGATCTTAACCCAATTGAGCAGGCATTTCACTTGTTGAAGACTAAATTTCAGACAGAAAGGCCCACAAACAAACAGCAACTAAAAGCCACTGCAGTAAAGGCCTGGCAGAGCATTAAAAAGGAGGAAACCCAGCATCTGGTGATGTCCATGAGTTCAAGACTTCAGGCTGTCATTGCCAGCAAAGGGTTTTCAACCAAGTATTAGAAATGAACATTTTATTTCCAGTTATTTAATTTGTCCAATTACTTTTGAGCCCCAGAAATGAAGGGATTGTGTTAATAAAATGCTTTAGTTGCCTCACATTTTTATGCAATCGTTTTGTTCACACCACTGAATTAAAGCTGAAAGTCTGCACTTCAACTGCATCTGAGTTGTTTCAATTAAAATTCATTGTGGTAATGAAAAGAACCAAAATTAGAAAAAAGTTGTCTCTGTCCAAATATTTATGGACCTAACTGTTTATTTTAGTACTAATGACTAACCACAGAGATGCAGTATTTACAAGTAAACCACATCGTCAGTCAAGATATGCTAAACTGAAGTCGTGTTAAAAGCTGAGACTGAAGGAGCACCTCTTATAATAACAGGTAGACCATTCCACAGCTTTGGGGTCCTGTAAGTAAAGCTCAAAGTCCTACTGTTGTTTTATTAATCCTTGGAATCATAAGCAGTCTGGCATCTTGAGCTCTTAATGTGCACTCTGGTTTGTAAGTAATGATAAGTTCAGGTCATTTAAGGTTTTAGATGTTAAAAGTAGTATTTTGAAATCTGCCCTAAACTTAACCTGGAGCCAGTGTAAGGATTTAAGAACTGGGCTTAGGTGTTTGTATTTTGTTGTTGTTGTGATAATTCTTGCAGCAACATTTTGGATTAACTAAAAGCTGAGAAAAGAACATTTGAACATCCAGTGAACACCACATTACAGTAGTCAATCGTACTAGAAATGAATGCATATATTAATTTCTCAGTATTCCACATAATTAGAAAACGCCTTAATTTTCCATAATTTTTAAAATGGAAAAAACATGTTTTGGATAGTTCTGTAATATGGCATTACATTCTGATATCCTCTGATGAAGGAAACTCCACTGTAATAATGTTGTTACATTTAAGCGCAGCATTTGACACCATTGACCATTCTATTTTACTGCACAGGCTAGAAAATGATGTTGGGCTTACAGGCACGGTGCTCGCTTGGTTTAGTTCTTATTTATCAAATTGATTCCAGTATATACATATATGTGCTGACAGTACTCCATCATTATACACAGAAGTGAGATATGGTGTCCCACAGGGCTCAGTACAGGGATCTTTACTGTTTTCAATTTATATGCTTAAACTAGGATCTCTCATTAGAAAAAATCATGTTAGTTTTCACTCGAATGCAGATGACACCCAGTTATACCTTTCATTTAAATCAAATGAAGTTTCTCCGATGTTGTCTTTAATTAGTTGTGTTAGTGAATTAAAGGAGTGAATGAATGAGTACTTGTCTTTAAATACAGATAAAACAGAGATGTTAATTATTGGAGGGAAAGACGCTGATCACGACAATATTTTGTCATCATTTAACTCAGTTGGAATCCCCATGAATTTTACTGAATCAGCCCGCAATCTAGGAGTTATCTTTGACTCTAGCATGTCATTTAAAGCGCATATAACAAAGTTGTCCAAATCATGTTTTGTTCCATCTTAAAAATGTTGGGAAATTGAGGCACTTCCTAAATAAACAGGATTCTGAGAAATTAATTCATGCATTTATTTCTAGTAGGATTGACTACTGCAATGCGGTGTTCACTGGATGTTCAAACTGTTCTTTATACAGCCTCCAGTTAATCCAAAATGCTGCCGCAAGAATTATTACAAGAACAAGAAAATACGAACACAGTTCTTAAATCCTTACATTGGATCACGGTTAAGTTTAGGGCAGATTTCAAAATCCTCCTTTTAACATATAAAGCGTTAAATGGCCGAGGTCCAGCTTACTTGTCTGAACTTATCATGACTTACAAACCAGAGCGCACATTAAGATCTCAAGATGCCGGTCTGCTTATGATTCCAAGAATTAATAAAATAACAATGGGAGGTCGAGCTTTTAGTTACAGGGCCCCTAAACTGTGGAGTGGTCTGCCTGCTACTATAAGAGATGCCCCTTCGGTCTCAGCTTTCAAATCCCAGCTGAAGACTCACTACTTCAGTTTAGCATATCCTGACTAGAGCTGCTGATTAACTGTGCAGACTGCATCTCTGTTGTTAGTCATTAGCACTAAAATATAAGTAACACGATAGTTAGAATTTGTTACCAACCCTCACCTATTCTGTTTCTCTTCTCGGTACTCAAATGTGGCACTTGGTGCCACGGCCCACCTGCCAAGTTGTTTTGCCTGCCTAAGGAAAAGTCATCCCTGATGGAGTAGAGGGGTCCTTTCTTGGCTGGCCCAGTGCTGTTTCAGCTGTGGAATGGCAAATAGGGGGAAGCAGCTTGATGGCCAAGGTCTCCAGGACTCTAAACAAATCCAAATCATATTATGGGATATCATCGACTGTTAAATTCTGCTCTGTACTTGTAAAATTTTTATTTTTATACTGTATTAAGGATCTGTTCTGTTCTGTGTATTGTATTGTATTGACCCCCTTCTTTGTGACACCCACTACACACCCAACCTGCCTGGAAAGGGGTCTCTCTTTGAACTGCCTTTCCTTAAGGTTTCTTCCATTTTTCCCTACAAGGGTTTTTTTGGGAGTTTTTCTTGTCTTCTTAGAGAGTCAAGGCTAGGGGGCTGTCAAGAGGCAGGGCCTGTTAAAGCCCATTGCGGGACTTCTTGTGTGATTTTGGGCTATACAAAAATAAATTGTATTTTATTGTATTGTATTGTAATGGACTGACAGCATTCTAGGGACTAACTTTGTTTAAAAAACCCTCATATGACATTAAAATTAATATTTAATAGAAGCTAACATTAATAATAAACTGAAGATTGCATGCCATTAAATTAAAAAATAAAATAATGACACTTTTAAAATTCATTGATTCATTAAAATTTAGATTTTCAGTCTTTCAGGAATCCAAAATGTTAACTGGGGGTCCAAGACCCTTCAGGATCTCCTGTATCTTGCAGTTTTCCATTAACACAATATGTCAGAATGTCAGCAAAAGAAAAAAATCTGTCTTAGCTTAGCGTGCAGTAATAAATAAGACAGGATTCAAACTTTACAGATTACAGAACCATAGTGACTACAAACTAGCTGATACAGCAGCTCCACTTTAACAATGCTGTAGTGAATTGTATGGGACAATCATTTTCGTAATAGTTTGTAGATTATTTAAAACTGAGGGTTCATGGAGGCTCCTTTATCATAACGTAAACTTACAAATTAAGAAAATGAACAAGAGTAAAGAGGTGTATCTTGTTTAGAACTTGAGGTTTTTGATTTAAGCAAATCTCTTGACTGTGGTTCTTGTCTTGCAAGTTTTGCAAACGTTTCTTTGCTCCTCTGACTGTTGCTAGTCATTTGGTTTTGGCTTGTGATTAATGTCTTCAGCCTTAAAATGATTAAAAATGCTCAGTGACATGCTATTTCTTTTAAACTGTTCTCATTGGTCACAACAGTAAGTTTTGTGGAGTGTCAGTAGAGTAAATGTGAATTCTGCTCCAAAAATATTCTGCAGCATTGAATGTTCCCCAGAGCAGAGTGGCCTTCAAAATTCTTAAATGGAAGAAGTCTGGAACAACCACGACTCTTCCTAGAGCTGGTCACCTCGTAGTGGGACAAAGGCCTTTGAAGGAGAGGTGACCAAGAACTTGACGATCACTCTGACTGAGCTCCAGAGAACGTGTCTGGAGATGGGAAAGACTTCCAGAAGGACAACCACCACTGCAAAAATCCACCACTCTGCACATTCTGACATAGTGCCAGACAGAAGCCTTTCTTAGTGAAGAAAGCATGGAAGCCCATTTGGAATTTCCAAAAAGGCACCTAAAGGACATTCAGACTATGAGAAACAAGATTCTCATCAAGCTACACTCAATACCCCAGAATGACAAAGAGAAAATAGGGTTTAAGAAATTTTGGCAAATTTATTAAAAATAAAAAACTAAATGTCCTGTTGTAACAAATATTCAGACTGTTTCCTCAACACTTCATTGACGCATATTTGGAAGTGATTAGAGCCTACGGTCTTCTCAGGTTTGACACACATGGATTTTGAGATTTTCTGCCATTCTTCTCAGCAGATCCTCTCAAGCTCTATCAGGATGGATAAAGACCAAAGAACAGCAATTTTCAGGTCTAAAGTCAGGCTGGGCCACTCATGGACATTCACAGAGATGTCCTTTAGCCACTCCTTTGTTGTCTTTGCTTTGTGCTTGGAGTCCTGTTGGAAGGGAACCTTCTGCCAGTCTGCAGCCCAGAGCTCTCTAATGCAGGTTTTCATTATGGATATCTCCACACTTTGCTCCATTCTGCTTTCCTTTCAACACTGTCAAGTCTCCCAGTCCCTGCCACTGAAAAACAAGCCCTCAGCATGCTGTTGCCACCACAATGCTTCACCATTGGATTGGCATTGCACGGGTGATGAGTTATGCCTGCTTTCTTTCAGAAGATGCTTAGAACTGAGGCCAAGCAGTTCAATCTTGGATTCATTAGACCAGTGAATGTTGTTTCTCAAAGTCTGAGGGTCCTTTAGGTGCCTTTTTTGCAAAATCTAAAAGGGTTTTCACATGTTGCCTGGCCACTCTGGCATAAAGTCCAAATTGGTAGAGTGATGCAGTAATAATTGTTCTTCTAGAAGTTTCTCCCATTGCCACACAGGTACTCTGGAGCTCAGCCAGAGTGACCAATGTGTTCTTGGTCACCTTTCTTATCCCAAGTCCTTTCTTCCCTGATTGTTCCGTCTAGGAGTTGTGGTTTTCCAAAGAATAATTATGGAGGTCACTGTGCCCTTGGGAATGCTCAATACTGCATACATTTTTTGTAGACTTCCCCAGACCTTCATCTCAACACAGTCCTGTCCCTAAGCTCTGCAGGCAATTCCCCCAACTCCATAACTTTGGTTTTACCCAACATTGGGTCCTTCTATAGAAAGGTGTGTGCCTTTCCTGATCAGGCGAATCAATTTAATTGACCACAGGTGGACTCCAAACAAAGTATAGAAACATCTTAACGAAGATCAACAGAATGGGGTCCACCAGAGTGAAGTTTCAAGTGTCAATGCAAAGGGTCTGAATACTTAGGCCAATGGGATATTTCAGTTATATGTTTTTAATAAATTTGTAAAAATATTTGAAATCCTGCTTTTTCTTTGTCATTCTGGGGTATTAAGTGCTGATTAATGTGTGTGTGGGGGAGTGGGCACTAATAAATTTAAATGATTTTAGCACAAGACTGGAAAATAATAAAATGTGGAAAACCTGAAGGTGTTTGAATACTTTCTGAAGGCACTATATAAAAATCCATTGATATTATGTGCCTTATGATTGGTGTTCATCATAAAATGCTCACATCTTTTATTTATATTATTAGAATATAAGAAAAATCTAGATGAGAACAGGCCATTCAGCCCAACAAAGCTCACCAGATATTTCCATATAATTCTTCTAGAATAACATCAAGCCGAGTTTTGATAGTCCTTAAAGTCCTACTATCTACCACACTTCTTCTTTCGGCTGCTCCCGTCAGGGGTTACCACAGCAGATCATCTTCTTCCATATCTTTCTGTCCTCTCCATCTAGTTCTGTTACACCCATAACCTGCATGTCCTCTCTCACCACATCCATAAACATCCTCTTAGGCCTTCCTCTTTTCCTCTTCCCTGGCAGCTCTATCCTTAGCATCCTTCTCCCAATATACCCAGCATCTCTCCTCTGCACATGTCCAAGCCAGCTCAATCTTGCCTCTCTGACTTTTTCTCCCAACCGTCCAACTTGAGCTGACCCTCTAATGTCCTCGTTTCTAATTGTGAATTTCCCATTGGGATTAATAAAGTATCTATCTATCTATCTATCTATCTATCTATCTATCTATCTATCTATCTATCTATCTATCTATCTATCTATCTATCTATCTATCTATTTATCTATCTATCTATCTATCTATCTATCTATCTATCTATCTATCTATCTATCTATCTATCTATCTATCTATCTAATCCTGTCCATCCTTATCACACCCAATGTAAATCTTAGCATCTTTTTTTATTTATTTATTAATTTTATTGTAATCATTCCATACATATAGATTAATTTATAACAAAAAAGAATTGAAGACAAATCAGACCCCACCCTTGAGAAGGAGAGCTTAGCCAAAGGAGAATTGCTTAAGGCTTTTTAATAGGGCAAAAAAATAAACAAAAGAAAGGAAGAAATATATATAGATAAATAAAAAAAATGGAGAAGGGAAATAAATGTGGTAATAATTATTTCTCTTATTCTAAAATATTATTGATTAGATCCTTCCAGGTTTTGAAAAAAATCTAAATCTTAGCATCTTTAACTCTGCCACCTCCAGCTCTGTCTCCTGCTTTCTGGTCAGTGCCACCGTCTCCAACCCATATAACAGCTGGTCTCACTACCGTTCTGTAGACCTTCCCTTTCACTCTTGCTGTCTACCACACTACCTGGTAACTTACTCCATGTGTCTGTGGTTCTCTGTGTATGATAGTATAATTTTATGTACAAATGTCTTATGCACACAATAATGTTGATGTTGCAATATTGTAAGGTGAATAGTAATAAGTTTAAAGTACAGATTCTCTCTAGAGGTGGCATCTCCAATTTTATTAGTCACTTTCTAAAGGGAAATGTCTTATAAGAGAAAGTCTGTGCTTGAAACGTGTCCCATTGTAATAAACACGCTGACAAAGACATTTAAAAGTTCAGAGACCTAACGTTTGTGTTGCTATTTACCCAACGTATATGCAGTCAGCTGCCAACATAGCGTTACTAGGTGGTGCCCACCCAGCCAGTCTTAAAAGGAACAACATGAAGAACACATGACATGACCTGTGAAATCCACTTTAATAAATAAATGTTTACAAACAATGTACAGCAGAGCTCAGGTTTCAAATTATTTTTATTTAAATATTTTAAACTGAAGAGAAAGGTTATAGTCTTTTCATCTATCTTGTTATGGCCTTACTTGAACCTCACATATACTCATCTTTATAGTAATTTATTTTCTGTGTCAGTGCATGTATAGGTGAAGGTGATTGTTTTGTGAGGAAATTAAAATATGCAACACTATAGTGTGATATCTGGGTTACCCAGAGCAGGTATATCCTTGAACCCGGGACATTAATAGTCATAACTAGGATGAACCAATAGTGAATGAGGCAGAGAAGTGAGACTTTAAAATTAGATTCATGGTAGTTTACCATGAACATAGAATTAAAAGTACAAAAAAGAATGTGCAAAAATTGCAATAAATAAGTCAATATATAGTTCAAAAAATAAATCTATTAAATCAATGCCCAATAAATAAAGCTAAAATCCCAAGTGTTGGACAGTTAATAGCCATTACGTTCCTTTCACTTTTTCACCCTATTCTCTTCAGAATGACAGGAGACCTCACCATCAAAATAAATGGATCTGAGGTGCAGCTCCCAGGGCACCTTGGCCATCTTCGTTTGTCACTTTATCTTGCTCCTTCTCAGACAATGCCCACAGTATCCCCAATCCAATACCTGGATATGAGCTGCCCCAACATGGTTATCATTCCTCTCAGAGCACCTTGCCTGTCTATCGAATGCTGCTACTCTTGAGCCCCCTCCCTTCAACTCACTCTGGTGGCTACTCCTTCCCTTGTCCACTCCACTGACAGCAAAATCACCACCTGGAATCTCGCAGTCTATGACCTTGCTCTTCTACATTACAGTCAGCAGTGGCCGAATTCTGCCTTTTCTTCTCTCGTTTCTCCTCTCCAAACTAATAAAGTGCTATCCCGTTCCCCTTTTATTTCAGACTTTCTGCAGCTGGTGCCTACTGATTAGCACGCTGCCAACAAGGTAATCCCCTTGTTAAGATGGCAGTACACGTTCATGCATTAACATGGCCCAAAACAGGTTGTGCTAAAAATCATTCAATAATTAAATAATTAAAATACCCCCCCCACCAGTCTTACCACATATAGAAATATTTGCCTTTTGAAGACTCCCCTTGAACTCCCAGTTAGTGTGCTCTTCCTCTGAGCTATAACTGCTTTCAGTTTTTGATTTGCTTCTTTCTGGCTGTAGCTCGTCTTGTCCACAAGCTGGTGGCGCATTCCTGCCCAGCTCCCAGGTCCTCAATTTGTGTTGGCCATTAAGCGATATGTTTGGACTGTATCTGCACCTCAATCTTCTCTTTGTTATTTTTGCATTTTTGTGTTCTCCCAGTTCCTTACCCTTAATTATGTGCCATGTTTGTAGGTGTTGTGAATAGGGTCTTCATTTATTTTCTCTGTGCTTCTCTTTATCTTTTCATGAGTCTGAAGACTTGCTTTGAAGGATTTTTTAGACCTTGAATCCATTGTCAGTTTTGTACTCATGCGCTTGTTATGGCTGTTGTTTATTCATTTGAGCCATTTTTACTGCTATTTTGGTTATTTTATATTGCGCCCAGTTTTACCATTTTGTTGTTAGGACAACTCTGTGTTGTTAGGGGGCGTGTCCCCAGAGGTCGTTAGCCACCAGTAATGACACAATGGGTTTAAAAGTTCCCATTTTGGGCATCTTCTCTTCAGAAATTGCAAAATCAAAACATCCTTTTATCAGTCTTTTTTGTGCTTCTAAAACTGATTTCTTATTTTCTTATAATTTTTGACTTTTGATTTGGCATTGATAACACTGTGGTAGATTTCCTACCTCTTTTTTTTTTTTTTTACTTCTGACTATGTCTTTCCTCCCAGTTATTTTAAAAATTATTCTCGTTAGGTCTTCTAGAATAATAGCAGCAGCATGGCCTCCTCCTAAATTAGGTGTCTCAGGTGCCATGATCATTAGGGCTGCAGTCCCCTGAGAGGACTATGAAGGACTAAAGATGGCCACAGACCTTTGCAGAGTTTGTTTTCTGCTCACTGTGCTTTTGGTTTCTTATGCTTATCTTTTACGAGTTTGATATGAATGTGTTATGAAATGAGTTGTTACTCATTTTTATGGCTTTTGTTACGTTTTTTTGTACCAAAATAAGGTTTTCTAGCACAAGGAATCCAAACATGGCATTAATTTTCAAGTTTAATAAGTTATTAAAGTTATAAAGTTTATTTTGTGCCATCTAAACACCATTTTGTTTTGTTAAGGGATACCACCATCTTGTGGGTCCTGTCGTTAGGATACTTCTCCTTGTTGCTGTTAGGGAATGGCCTCAGAAGTCACAGCTCTAATATCATTAATGTGACAGGTTATCAGTGGTCAAATTGAAAATAAACACTGCTAACAGTGATTTCTTTTTGTACATTTTTTTCAGTTTTCCTGATATCTGATGCTTGTTTTGTGTTTTTTTTTTTGAGTCACTGAATTTAATTTTGACATTTATTTATGGTAATTCAGCTATTAATTTGCTGGACTATTTTGTCGGCCATTTTGCCACTTTGAACTCCTGCAGTTTGGGCAAGTGCTTTTATTGTTAAGGGTGAGTCCTCTGAGACTGTGACCTTTAGTAATGATGAGACAGATTAAAAAGTCCGCCAGGGAATTATTTTGTCATTGGAGTTCCCTTTTTCAAGGTGCTCTATGTTGCCTATGTTTTTTTGGTTCTTAACTTGTGCTTTTGATTTTTGTCCTTATAGCTAAGATGGTCATGCTTCTGATCTCCCAGCTTTGAGTCCTTCTGGAAACTCTCGTCTGCTCACAGACTTAACAAACACAACTATTTGTTAGCAATGTTCTTCTTAGAACTATTTCCTGTTAAATAATCAATTTGGTGCATACTTTTGACGATGATTCTTGTTACCCATGCTGGTTTTGATCCCCACAGTTACAACATTAGCTTTTGTTTTTGTTGTGTTTCTTTTTCTGCTCTTACTCCTTCTAAACTGGTAGTGATCCACCTCTAGCAGAACATGTTGGAATGTCTTGTCTCTAATTTTATGTTTAGGATTGTTTTAGTCTTGAAAAAATGAAATATTCAGTTAGAGGATCTGTACAGAATTTTTTAAAAACCTGGCAGGATATAATCAATACAATTTTAGAATAAGCTCTTAAAGCACCGAGCAAGCACAGGAGGAGAGGAGGAAGGTTAACTGAGGGTAGGAACTTTGAATGTTGGCAGTATGACTGGTAAGGGGAGAGAGTTAGCCGATATGATGGAGAGATGGAAGCCTGATATATTGTGCGTGCAAGAGACTAAATGGAAGGGGAGTAAGGCCAGGTGGATCGGAGGTGGATTCAAATTGTTTTATTATGGTGTGGATGGGAGGAGAAAACGGATAGGAGTTATCCTGAAGAAAGAGTATGTCAAGAGTGTTTCGGAAGTGAAAAGAGTGTCAGGCAGAGTAATGATTATGAAGCTGGAAATTGGAGGTGTGATGATGAATGTGGTTAGTGCATATGCACCGCAAGTTAGGTGTGCGATGGATGAGAAAGAAGATTTTTGGAGTGAGTTGGATGAAGTGATGAACAGTGTACCCAAGGGACAGAAAGTGGTGATTGGAGCAGATTTCAATGGACATGTTGGTGAAGGGAAGAGCGGAGACGAGGAGGTGATGGGTAAGTATGGTGTCAAGGAGAGGAATGAAGAAGATCTTGATCCTTTGATATGGTTTTCTGATTACTGATTCGTGGACTTTTGCATTTTGGTGTTAATGCTGTTTGAAGTTCAGTTGTTTCCTGTACTCATAACCACTGCATTTTTGATTATTTGTTAGAATATTACAAAGTTGGGAAATTCATCATTATTACATTGCATCAGGAGTTTATTTTCTATTAATAAAGTCATAACATTTAATAATGTATTTCCTATATAGATTTCAGCATTGAATGTAACTCTAACCTCTAGTATTACATGGAATGTAACCCTTACCCTAAAACTAATTTTAAAATGAAGTCACATAATAGTAATAGTTCTTTGTGGTTGACAGGGCTCTCCCTTTAGGACAAATCACAAGAGTACGATGTAAGGGTCATTTCCCAGACTTGATGATCTACTTACCTGGTAGCCCCAGCCTGCACTTTACTCCGAACTATTCCTCCAACTGGCAGAGTCACCCCTACCAGACCATCCTCAAGTACATTACCTCTGCAATATCAACGTCGTCTCTGATTTGGCTGTGACCAATAAGAGAGTTCAGAGAAGTCAGCTGCTTATAGTACTGAGTGTAGTTCAGTCAAAAAAGAAAGCTTTGCCTGCTTAAGGCACCCCACATTTAAAGGCTCATGTAAGTACTCTCATAAATGGGTCCTGTAGAATCATTCTAGAAAAATGTTTTCATCATTAAAATTGTGTTTCTTATTGCTATTAAATTTTAGCATTATTTGTGTGATATCATGTCAGCACCATTTTGTAACGGATTTTGCCAGTTTACTCTGTTTTCTGATGGGCAGGTGCGCGGCCCCTGGCACTATGTGTGACATCACCACATCCGTGTTATTAAGTACTAGTCATTTAGCCCGTTACAATAACGGGCGCTAGAACCGTAGTGCATAAACATTAGTAGGAACAGTCTATATTAAATGGCAAGGGACTTTGACCTCATTCTTTTTGTTGGTCGTATTTTTCTTTCTTTCAGCCTTTCTTTTGTTGATGTTTACTTGCTGAGCTGACCATTCTTCGTGGGCTGCCGCCATGTATTGTGTGTCTTTAATTTTCTATGACAGTAATACTGTCTTGTACGGCTCTATTCAATAAGGGTGGGTAAATAATTTAGTTCAAATGGCTCTGGAATATGTGAAGAGCAACAGGTCGTCCTTTTGAGGCTCGCCTTTTTGTGCGCGCCCTTATTGAAGGATACCGTCTTGTACGTCCGCTGGCTTGTACGTCCGTAATATACGTCCGTACGTCCGTAATGTACCTTTCATTTTCTCTGGTGGTAATACAGGCGTGCGCGTCGGTAATATGCCTTTAATCTCCTCTGACAGTAATACTGGCTTGTATGTGGCTGTAATATGCGTCACTGTATTGTGTACCTTTAATTTCCTCTTGCAGTAATACTGGTTTGTACTTCCTTAAAACGCCTTGAACTTTCTCTGACAATAATATCGCGCATCTCACCGTGCCCCGCACATGCGCACTTCATCAGAAGACACCCACACACGGACACCTGGACGCACACAGGGATTTTATATATATAGATGGTGGCACTATGTGCGTTGTTCAATGGTTTGGATGAAAACAATGAGCAAATGTGTACAAACAATTTTTAAGTTAGGAAAGGCTTCATAGTTATGCTGATAACATGCTAATCTAATATACAATCATCCCTCATTAGGTTACATAGACAGATTCACGATACTTCATCCAAAGATCAAGGGCTACCTGGTAGAACTGCATACTTGAATGATCTCCTCCTACGTAGAGCAGATGGCAAAAGGTAATACAAATGAAAAGCTTATCAAACTGAAAATGTTACCTAAAAGTTTTCCGCTACCAGTTACCACCACTTTGAGGCCATCCTTGCACGGCTGCAGCAGTGTTATTTACAGCGGTTATGCCCGTTGCTACCACATGATGTGGAGACTGTGTGACATGTTTGTCATCACACTGCAGATTTTTTAGGTGGCTGCACGCCTATTCTATTACCTTTCCAATAAAAGAAAACAAAATGCAGTATTTTCTAGAGTGAGTCAAGGGCAAGGAACACAAGCTAGTGTCAAAACTTGGCAATGTTTATTTTGGACTTTGAGCTTCAGTTTTGGCGCACAGTCCTGACAGACCCTTTAGCTCAGACCTTTGTGTTTACTGTTCGGAAATGACCGTGTCTCACTACTCTGTATCATTCCATCCACTGGTTATAATTAATCATGAACACCAAAAATCTACAGGGTGTTCATATTTATTTCTCTTGAATATTGGTGGAACATTTTGGGTTTTGTTAATGGTACATTTACAAGTATTGGTCAACAGTTTAATAGTAATAATCCTTTACATGTATATAGTGCTCTTCTCACTACTCAAAGTGTTTCAGTAAGTGGGGAGCCACTTCAACCACCACTAAAGTGTAGCATCCACCTGGTCAATGCGATGGCAGCCATTTTGGGGTCAGTATGCTCACCATACATTAACTATTAGGTGGTGCAGTGTTGAGAGATAGCCATTTAGAGGGAGGGAATGATAGGAGGCCAGAATGACTAAGCTGTGGTTAGACATTTAGCCACGACATCAGGATACATCCTACTTTTTATAAAGGATACGCAGGGATCTTTTATGACGGCAGAGAGCCACATCTCATCTGAAGGGTGGTGCCATTTTTACACTCAACACATTCAAACCACGAGGTAAGCGCCCCTTGCTGGCCTCACCAACACCTCTTCTAGCAGCAACCCAAGCTTTTCCTAGATGGTCTCCCATCCAAGTACTGGCTGGTCCAGAACATGCTTAGTTAGCTTCAGGTGGAGGATCTGTTCTGAAGTGCATGTGGTATGGCTGCTGTACATTGCCCTGGTCAAAAGAAAAAAATCAGTTTGAAGAGACTTTATTAAACAATTCTACACAAGTATATATTTCCTTTATTTTTTAAGCTGCTACTCTATTTATGACATGGTCACCATGATGTCAGCCTCATCAAATGCCGAGCATTTCTTAGATTGTAGTGTCTGTGGTGCCCCCTGACTTTGGCACATATCATACTTAATCTTATAGTTCATGATCGAGTGATCAGAAGAGAGATGGAGAGACACAGATACAAAAAATATAGAAAAAAATTAAAAACTGCTTATTCTAAATCATGCACAAAATTCACAGTACCAGTGTACAGTAAAAAGTGATGTACTCAAAAAATAAAAGATGGAAAAAGTTGATCTGGTCACTTCCAACCTCTTTTAAGGTAATCACCATCAAAAAATCGGGGGGAGCAGTGTGTTCAAGTTGGAATGTGACATCAGAGTCTCTGCTTACTATCAATATGTGAAAGACAGCTGCTTTGCAGCTCCTCTGAGAGTGATGTGCGCGCTTCAATGTTTGGTGAATGGTTTGATGTGATGAAGCAAAATGCTGACATACTAATGCATTTGTGGTGATGTTATATCCAAGCGTTGTATATTCTCCAGTGTAATAACCCAATTAATTTGAAAAGTCTCACATACCATCTTCTGTGCTGTCTTTTTTTTTTTGTACCTTCACAACAGCATCAGAATGTATGGCAGCGTATTTGAACCACAGAGAAAAAAATAGGGATACAGTGAAAAGGTCTATTTTGTAATTAAAGGGTAAATTGCGGCTTTAATCTCAGAACTTCCACATTAATCTCATAGTTTATTTTTATCATTAAAGAAGTCCGTTGTAAATGTCATTGTAAAACCGACCCAGTTGTTAATCGCTACGAGATTCTGAGGCTTCCTCCTGAACTGACAGCAGCGGCAGGCAGCAATCGCCACACAAAGCACATTAAATTTATAATATTCCAGCTCTCTGCACATTTAGAATCCTTAGATTTATACTTGATATCACTTTCATGATAAAATGCATTAAATTATGTATATTACATTTAACATTTAATAATGAATACGATTAATAATTGCACATTGTAGTGGCACGGTGGTGGAGATGTAGCACTGCTGCCTCGCACTTCGGAGTCACGTCGCTGGTGCTCCCTGCCTGGAGTTTGCATGTTTTCCTGCTGTGTGTCCACAGTGTGCTCCGGTTTTCTTCCAAAGACACGCAGGTTTGGGGATTTGGTCATGCTAAAATGACACTAGTGTGTGTGTGTGTGTGTATGCATGTATTCACCTTGCGATGACCTGATACCCCCTCCAGGGATTGATGGATATAATAATTAAACATCCATCCTGTTCAGAGATATTGTGGCAAAGTGTCTGTCGGAATTTAATGGATGTTTCAGGCAATTCACAATACAGCAGAGCCAAACGTTTTCTCACCGTGATGGTGATGGAATCTTCCAGATTTATGTAAAATACGCGTACAAGTATAAACAGTGCAACGCTTGCATAGCACAAACTTTACGAACTTTCAAAACTCGACTTAATGTTTTTTTAGAAGAATTAAGTGGATAGGACTGGTGAGCTTTGTTGGGCTGAATGGCCTGTTGTCGTCTACATTTTTCTAATGTTATAACATTATGCCAATCAGATATCATCTCTTGTTTGCCATTTTCCCTCTCTGTTTATTCCTACATGTACTATTTGGGCTTGTAAAATAAAACTTAGTAAGACATAAGCTGGAAATCCAAAGCTTAGTAAAGGGTTTTAAATATGGAAAGTTTCTTTGTTGGTCACATCAGCATGTTGTCTTCAGTCGTTGCTCGATAATGGCTGTTTTTTTCTGGGTTAAATATCCCAGAGACACCTCTTTCTGTGTGTCTCTCATTGATCCACCAAGATCTGGACTAACTTCTGCATGGAGCTCCCATTTATCCTCTCTCTTTCTAGTGCCTCTCCCTTTCTTCTTGAATGTTCTAGAGGCCAGTGGAATGTGAGCACTCCTAATCTCTCTTAAATGGGTCACTGTCAGTCAGAACTTTAGTCCAACTTGTCTGAAGGGTGGTGTGCCGTCTGCTACAATGTATGATCTCTAAAATTACCAAGAATTTCTAAGAAATGTGGAATAATAAAATGGAGCTGACAGATGCAGTGAGCCATTTGCAGTTTTACTAACATATCCATTTGCACATAGACATGCATAGCTTCATTTCTGAGAGACCTTCTAGGAAAAGCTTGGGTTGTTGCTGAAGGAGGTGTTGGTGAGGGTCACGGTTGGGCTTACCCTGTCAGTCTGTGCTTGGATCCCAGTGCTCCCAAGGGCAGCGACTGGGACACTGTGGTATAAAACTTGGCACCGTCCTTTGGACATAAAACCGAGCTTCTGTGGCCATAAAAGATCCCTGGGTATCTTTCTAAAAGAGTGGGGTGTTTTCTGATGTCCTAGTCAAACTGCCCACCACTGCCTTATCTACCCTGGCCACCTAATAGTACCCTGTCCCTTACTGGCTAACTATCTCTCTCACCTGTTCATTACATCATAGCTCAAATGTGGTGAGCGTACTGGCACAAGAATGGCTGATGTTCCAACATTCAGGAGGATGGGTTTAGTTGAAGTGGCACCCCATTGTCCATATGAAGCACTTTAAGTAGGCTAGGAAAGCACTATATAAATGTAATTAATTGTTATTATTGCTGGCAGCATCAACCAGTTAAAGCAGCGGGGTATGGCAGTGGAAGCAGTAGCAGCACGGGGATCATAAAAAGAGGGATACTTGTGGTGGCTCCAGGAACATCACACTATAAGACGAGTCGTTGTTATTGAATGATGCACGGTTGTTTTACTGTAAGATGGCCAAAAGATTTCTAATCCAAGGTGAGCAAACACCACTTCTTTGAAGGTCTGCACCACACCCCAGGACAGCTGCCAGCTGAGGTTTCGTTCTTCTGCAGCTTAGTGTCGATTTCCTACAAAACCTCCAACATGCGCATGTACAGGACATCCTAACTCATTTTGCTGTGCAAATCTATGCAAATAAAGCTGAGGTTTTCAGGTGCAAGTGGCAGGCGATTGGTAAAGAGATTTACAGTGAATGTGGAACATATTCAGAGCCCTTCACTTTTTACATATTTTGATATATTGCAGCCTTCGGCTAACATTGTTTATTCCCTCATCAAGCAACACTCAATACCCGAGAATGACAAAGCAAAAACAGAATATTTCTGGAAGTTTGTTAAAAATATGAAACTGAAATATCACATTGACACAAGTATTCAGATGCTTTACTCAGTGCTTAGTTGAAGACCCTTTAGCAGCGATCACAGCCTGGGGTATTCTTGGGTTTGACACTGTAACCTTCACACACCTGGATTTGGGGGTCTTCTGCCCTTCTTCTGTGCAGATTCTTTCCTTGTCAGGCTGGTTGAAGACTGTCGATGGACTGCTGTTTTCAGACCACTCCAGGGATGTTTGATTGGTTTGGCTGGGCCTCTTAAGGACATTTACAGAGTTGTCCTTAAGCCAATCCAGTGTTATCTTTGCTTTGTGCTTAGGGCCAATGTCCTGTAGGAAGTTTGTCCTTTGGCCAAGTCTGAGGTCCAGAGTACTCTGGAGGAGGCAGGTTTTCATTGAGGATATCTCTGCATCTTTCTCCATTTACTGCCCGTAAAAAACAACCCCACAGCACGATGTTGTCACCACTATGCTTCACTGTTGAAATGGCAAATGAACAGGTGATGAGCAGTGACAGGATTCCTCCAGACATGACATTAATGTTAGTTTCATTTGACCAGAGAATCTTTTTTCTCATAATCTGAGGGCCATTTATGTGCCTTTTGTATGAACTCCATGTGGGTTTCCATATCTCTTTTTTTTTGTTCATAATCATTTATTTAGAAAACTTTAATTTTTTTCCTTCAGATTTTTTTAATCTTTAATTGAATTTATTAAAAGCATGTAACGTTCCATACAATCTAAATCTAAATTCAATTCAACAACCACCCATGAAAAAGAGAGGAAGGCCAGCAGCCAGAATAAAACTTTTGAGAGTAGTAAAGAGAGAAATAAGTCCTTCTCCCAATCTAAAATTTTATTGATTAGATACTGTACACATGTCTTTAATTGAGGAGAGCCTTCCCTCTGGCCACTCTTCATAAAACCGAGAATGGTAGAGTGCTGCAGTGATTGGTGTTCTTCTGGAAGTTTCTCCCATCACCACACTATTCTAGATTGTTGGATAAACCCTAAAACCTTCTCTCTCAAAAGCTTTCATAGAATTTTTAGCTTTTGATCTTTGGTAACTGAACATTTCAGATTTATTTTTTTATATCCTATGGCAATGCAGCTGCAGCTGTTATCTCTCTCTTATAAAAAAAATCTTGAGAGGAGACAAGACTATTTCCAAGAAATTTTATAAGTCATGCAAGACGAGACTATTTGCCAAGAGATTTAATCAAATCACGCCCTCCTCTCAACCATTTACGGTTAACGGCCCACGGTCCTCTCACCTCTCATTCGTGTGAATGCTTTTGTCAGACACAGTTCCTGCGCTGTCAGCTCTTATACATCTTTACGTATTCCTCACTTTAATTTCCCAATTAAAGAAGACTCATTATGTCCAAATCTTAATGAAGAATTTCATCCCAAAGGGTTATCAACAGAAGAACTGAGTACACAGGTAATTCTAGCACCGAGAAACAATGAAGTCAAACGAATTAACATGAAAATTGTCTATTGGTTACATGGCAAATTGGTTAAATGCACATCAATTGAATTTGCTGAAACAGTTGGCGGTGATTGTGCAGAAGATGAAAAAACATCAACTTACAATATCCAGTAGAATATCTACAACTGTTAACACCGTCCGGTCTTCCACAGGCCGAATTACTATTGAAAGAAGGATGTATCATAATGTTATATGAGTGATGTGCTATGCAATAGGACAAGATTAGTTGTATTCAAAATTGGTCAAACAATTTTGGCATGTAAAATTTTAACTGGAGACAAGAAAGGCAATGTAGTACATCTTCCACGGAAAACATTAGACACCAAAGGAGATCTTGATATGTAATTCGTATTAAAACATTTACGGTTTCCCGATAGAACAGCTTTTGCTATGACAATTAACAAATCACAGGGACAAACATTCAAAAAAGTTGGATTATTAATTAGAGAGAAAGGAATGATATTCACTCACAGGCAGTTATACGTTGTGTTGTTACGATGTACTGTAAGTCCAAACATGGAATTGAAATTCAATGCAAGACTGACGAAAAGTTAATTCCAAATATTGTTTTTACTGAAGTTTTACAGTAAAACTGTAAGTTTTAAAAGTATTTGCGTGTTGATTTCAAAGCCAAACAGAACAAAAATGTAGAACACAACAAATTCCTCTAACACAACATGAAACATATTTTTCTTTCAAATTATTATGTTTTACTATTTTTTACTATGGTTAATTACTTGCTGTAATGTAAAATAACAATCTGGTTAAATTGTACATCTGCTTCTCCATATGCGAGCGTCACATCTGCCAAGTGGCTAGCATGTAGCGCCCACACAGGGGTTGACGAGCAAAGCGAGCTGGGGGAAGAGCCCCCTAGTGTAAGTTAAAGATTTATTGATGAACTCTATTCATAGATACTGTAGATAGCGCTTTATCTGCAAAAATAATGAAATTTGGCTTTTAATGGAAGTTCAATAAATGTACAAATAAATAAATATTATAACATTTAAATACACCCCCCCCTCCAAAAAAACAATATAATTGCTGAAAAGAAACAGAGAGAGAGAGAGGGGTTAGGAGCACGCACTGATACAGCACATTGCCGCATCCACCACATGACAAACCAACTCAAGATTCCAGATTAGGACTCGAGTGCAGCCATAAAAAGAAAGGAACACTTCCTATTTGGCCAAAGATGAAAAGAGCAGTCATAGGAAGAGAGAGGCATATTGCTTTGGTATACAGGAGCCCCCATAGTGCTTCTTGACCCACTTCCGCTGAATAATTCGTTGTCTGAAAGTCCTCAGTGTTTGTGTGTCAAAGAGAGGATGTGCAGCATGTCACCAGCCCAGCACACCACAGTGTACAAAATCTCACTGGCACCATCACAGAGTCATAGAAGATGTGAAGGATGTCACTTCCCACATTAAAGGAGTGCAGTCTCCTCTTCCCTTTCTTCTATAGTTCCTCTGTGTTATGAGATCAGTCCAAACTGTCATTGATGTGGACCCCCAAGTAGCTGTAGGAGTGTGTGATCTCCACCTCCTGAATGGTGACTGGCTGTAGAGGTACTTTGGTGTGGTGAAAGTCAAAAAGCAGTTTCCTAGTCTGACTCCTCCTTATCAATATGCCCCATAAGTGCAAATATATCTGAGAATTTCTGCAAGTGACCTGACCTGCTGTTATGTTTATAGTTCCTTGTGTTATTTCAGTGTTGCTCATATCCATTTCAAAAATACAGTCCTTTAGCCTCACAAACTGTGGTCTACCTGACAGATTGTCCATCATCAGGACACCACAGGCTCATCCCCATGCATATCTCTGAGTTGGAGAAATCAAAAACCATCATCTTCAGATTGTTGCCAGCTTTATCCAGGTGAGAATAAGCCTTGTGTAGCAGAGAAAACACTGCATCCTCCACTTCAATCTTTCTGATTGCCAAACCACAGTGGGCCCAGATGGTTTGCCACAAGAAAGCTCATAGTCCAGGACCAGCCTCTCAAATGTCTTCAGGAAGTGAGAAGTAAGTGCCACTGGTCTGTAGTCAATATGTGAAATCATGCCTGCCTTCCTTGGAACAGGAACAATGTTCCAAAGCATGTTGTCCACAACAGTGGCACTTTCTGGAACCTTAGGGACAAACTGAGCAGATGACAGAGGACATCACAAAGTTAGTCAGCACAGGCCTTAAGTACTGGAGGTCTGACTCCATCTGGTCCTGTGCTGTTCCTGTGTAAACCCTCCTCAGTTGTTGCCCCACTTGGTCATCAGTTATGGACAGCCAAAACCGATTATCAGAGGTCCGAGTTGTTGGGTGCAGTAGGGATGGAGTGGAGGGCTGGTCACTGGAAGATGGTGTTGGAGGAAAGGAAGAACATTTATTTAAACGCTAGTTTATTGTGTTAGACTTGTCCATTTTCTCTTCTAGAACTTGAGCCCATTTACTTATCCAGTTCAGGATGATGAGGGATTGGGTTGTTTTCCATTAGGCATAAGACGAGCCAGAATTGGACACAAGTCCATTGCACGGTATACACAGCCACATTCATTCACACCGTTCACTCGTCAACAGTTTGAACTCGATTGAGCCATCATGTTTATTATTTAATTCATGTAGCACTTGACAGCTCTTAGTGTATGAAGGTAGACTCGCTAACATCGCTGATATCTCTCGATTTTTTCTGATTACTGATAATTCTGATTACCACTAGTGTCTACTGTATTTTCAACATATAGGAAAGATTCCTGATGTTTCTTTTTTTCCCTCTGTGCAGAATGATGTCTTACAAAGAGAAATCTGCACCAGATGTGGAACAAAAATCGAATTTCTACAAGACAAGAGGTGAGTGATGTCGAACATCAATTATTGTACATTCTCTTTGAATTATCTACTCACCAGTAACGGCGCACTGCATGATAACGTGCAGTGAATCCACTTGACTTGAGCATTCCTAGTTTTCATCCTCTCTCTCTGTACGTTTAGCATTCGTTTGCTCAGAGGTTGATGCGCTTGCTGCTTCCTGAGCAGCTCTTCTTTTCTCCACCCTAACGGCCCACTTATTCTCTTCTTTCGTCTGCATCTTTTCACGTTAAAACTGATTAAGTCAGTGTTTGTGTTACAATTATTTAGTACATTTTCCTTAATTTTTCACTTAAGCTGGCACTTAAGTCTTTAATCTGCCTCAAGAATGATTTAAGATATGAAGAGGTAGGGGAAGTGACGGTGAAGGTGGTAGGGATGAGAATGACGCCCGTATGCATGAGCTGCACGGCCGCCCTGCTGACCACTGCCGAGAGTTGATTCTACAATAAATTAAAATAAAAATAAAAAGAGGAATAACCTTGGAGGTCAATCATCACCCAATAAGGGAATAGTAGACGTCACGTAGTATATGTGTACCAAATTTCAGGTCAACAGGTCAAACGGTTTTAGAGCTACAGGTGATTTAAAATCTTGGACAGACAAACGGACAACCACGGTAGCGTATTATATAAGAAAATATTTAAATTGGGTGTCTAATGATGAACTAATTAATTTCAAAACATAGCAAGCCAAACACTAAAAGACTCACTATTACTACTGCATGACAATATAGCAGAAGTATCTATTGTACAGCTTTCTCTCTAATGCCTGTTTGGTCAATACTGCAATAAATAATCTGATGAATTGACAATGATATAAACCCCATAATGGGGCACAACTTTAAGAGAAAAAAAGGGGAAACGATTAATAAATTAAAGGGAGCAAGAAGGGAACAAACAGAAAAGAACGAAAGGTATGGAGCAAAGTTCCAAAGTGAGCCACACATTAACTTTATAATGTAAGATATATGAGAACATTAGAACAATCTAGATGAGAACAGGCCATTCAGCCCAAAAAAGCTCGCCAGTTCTATATACTTAATTCTGCTAAAATAACATTAAGTTCAGTTTTGAAGTTCCCTAAATTCTTACTGTCTATCACACAACTTGGTCACTTATTCAAAGTGTCTATGGTTCTCTGTGTAACTTCCTAAAGTGTGAAATTTACCCTTAACAAGTTTCCAACTGTATCCCCATGTTCTTGATGAACTAATTTCAAAATCCACTGGACTAATTCCCTTCATAATTTTAAACACTTCAATCATGTCACCTATTAATCTTTTTTAGCTTAAACTGTAAAGGCTCAGCTCTTTTAATCTTTCCTCATAATTCATCCCTGTAGCCCTGGAATCAGCCTCTGGACATTTTCTAGGTCTGCTATGTCCTTTTTGTAGCCTGGAGACCAAAACTGCACCCAGTACTCCAGATGAGGCCTCACCAGTGTGTTATAAAGCTTGAGCAGAATGTCCTGTGACTTGTACTCCACACATCAAGGCACTCACATTCTGTTAGCCTTCTTAATGGCTTTTGAACACTGTCAGGCAGTTGATAGTGTTGAGTCCACTTCTTCTTCTTCTTCTTCTTTCAGTTGCTCCCGTTAGGGGTTGCCACAGTGGATAATCTTTTTACATATCTTCCTGTCCTCTGCATCTTGCTCTGTTAGACTCATCACCTGCATGTCCTCTATCAGCACATCCATGAACCTCCTCTTATGCCTTCCTCTTTTCCTCTTGCCTGACAGCTTTATTGTTAACATCCTTTTCCCAATATACCCAGCATCTCTTCTCTGCACAGGTCCAAACCAATACAATCTCTCCTATCTGACTTTGTCTCCCAACTGTCTAACTTGAGCTGACCCTCTGTTTTCCTCATTTCTAATCCTTTCCATCCTCGTCACACCCAAAGCAAATCTTAGCATCTTTAACTCTGATAACTACAGCTCTGTCTCCTGCTTTCTGGTCAGTGCCACCGTCTCCAACCCACATAACCCACATAGCTGGTCTCACTACCGTCCTGTAGACCTTCCCTTTCACTCTTGCTGATACCCGTCTGTCACAAATCACTCCTGACACTCTTCTTCACCCATTCCACCCTGCCTGCACTCTCTTTTTCACCTCTCTTCCACACTCCCCATTATTCTGTACTGTTGATCCCAAGTATTTAAACTCATCCACCTTTGCCAACTCTACTCCCTGCATCCTCACCATTCCACTGACCTCCTTCTCATTTACACACATGTATTATGTCTTGTTCCTACTGACCTTCATTCCACTCCGCTCTTATCTCCACCTCTCCAGGGTCTCCTCAACCTGCTCCCTACTATCGCTACAGATCACAATGTCATCAGCAAACATCATAGTCCACGGGGACTCTTGCCTAATCTCGTCTGTCAACCTGTCCATCACCATTGCAAATAAGAAAGGGCTCAGAGCCGATCCCTGATGTAATCCAACCTCCACCTTGAATGCCTCCTTCACTCCTACCACAGACCTCACCACTGTCACACGTACAGTGGAACCTCAGTTCACGAATGTCTCAGAACACGTAGAAATCGGTTTACGACCAAAAAGTTCGCCAAACTTTTGCATCTGTTCACGATCACACACTCGGTATACGAACAAGCCAGTTTCCCTTTTGGTTTGTACGTGTTCAGTCTCTCTCTGTGCATCTCCTGTGCAGCGAGCAAGAGAGAGAGAGTGAGAGAGTGCGACACACACACGAGAGAGAGACAGACACACACATAGACACGCGAGAGAGAGAGGGCTGGACTCATAAGGCAGAGAAGGCAGTTAAAGAATGCACCAGGCTTGATTTTGTTTTCACTTCTGTTTACAGGGATCGGTTCGTAGCCTGCATTGTTGCAATGTTACTTTTCTTGGTGGTTTATTAAATTACGGATTTTTCAAATGTTCATTTTTTTCCCTGTGCTTAAAACTTATTTAAAAAGTGTTTTTAGCGAGCGGTTCCTAGCACTATAGCGCGAACTCTTGCAGTGTTAAGTTTTCTCTGTTGTTCAAGGTTTTTTCAGTGTTATTCAATGTTTTTACATTAGTTAGTTTACATTACTATTACGCTGTGCATTCTATGGTTTAATTAACTATATTTGTGCTTAAAAACTTAAAAAAAATATATATTTACATACAGTTCGTATGGTCTGGAACGGATTAATTGTATTTACATACAATCCTATGGGGGAAATTACTTCAGTTCAAGACCAAATCAGGTTACGACCAGAGTTTTGGAACGAATTATGGTCGTGAACCGAGGTTCCACTGTACATATCCTGTATTTCTCTTATGTACTTCTCTGCCACTCCCGACTTCCTCATACAATACCACAGCTCCTCTCAAGGCACCCTGTCATATGCTTTCTCCAGGTCCACAAAGTACTTGAATGGGAGACCATCTAGGAAATGCTTGGGTTGCTGTAGGGAGTGGTGTTGGTGAGTCCATCAAGTGGTGTTTGCACTGTGGTCTGAATTTGAATCCCAATGCCCCATTGCAGTGATGGGGACACAGTGCTGTAAACATAGCACCGTCCTTTAGATGAGATGTAAAACTGAGGTCCTGACTCTCTGTGATCATTAAAAATCCTTGGGCATCCTTCATAAAGAGCAAGGTGTATCCCAACGTCCAGGGCAAATTGCCGTCAGTGGACTAGTCATTCTGGACCCCTAATCATCCCTTGCCTTTAATTAGCTATCTCTCTCTCACCACTTACCACCCAACAGCTCAAGTGTGCTGAGCATACTGGCTCAAATATGGCTGCCGTTGCATCATTCAGGTTGATGTTACACAATAGTGGCGGTTGAAGTGACTCCCCACTCTCTATGTAAAGTGCTCTGAGGACTGAGACAAATGCTATCCATCCATCCAGTTTCCAACCCGCTGAATCCGAACACAGGGTCACGGGGGTCTGCTGGAGCCAATCCCAGCCAACACAGGGCACAAGGCAGGGACCAATCCCGGGCAAGGTGCCAACCCACCACAGCAAATGCTATATAAATGTAAAGAATTATTATTAATAGTATGTTTTACCTGCTAGAAAATGGAATACATTATGGGTATTGGAACACCAGGAGAACACACCTAATGCAGGTCCAGCAGGAGCACATTTTTTAGTGAATTGCCCTGATGCTCAAATGAGCCACTAAAAAGTAAACTGCCTTTATAACAATGGTGGGTGATATGGTGAGGGATTAATCAAAAAGTGGGGGAGTTTCCTGCCCACTGGTCGTTAGTTTCTTCAGTTGGTTGTAACCTGACAGGCTAGTCCTTCAACTAATGAAATGGTCATTAAATTCAAATACATTTATTCCTGTCATCAAAACGTTAGCAAAATTTAAAGTCAATTTCCAAACAAAGCTCAAAAGGTGACATATTTCATTAATCACAAATACCAAACCAAAAAACAACAAAACCAAACTTGGAAGTTGCAAAGCTTTCCTGATGTAAACTACTAGAAATTAATGTCTGCATTGCGATAGATAGATAGATAGATAGATAGATAGATAGATAGATAGATAGATAGATAGATAGATAGATAGATAGATAGATAGATAGATAAGGCACTTTTAAAGCCCAAGTAATCCTTGGGTCTAACGCTTACACAAGACGCGTCTATGCAGTTTCCCAAGTGACCCTCAGCACTACTGATTTTAGTATTGTTTTTACTGCCTGAGTGACTTTCGGGTCTAACGCTAAGGAGGTTAAGATGTCTACAAGACCAACTCAGTACTATTTAGCACACTGGGAAATAGACCACCTCAGCTATGGGGTGATTCATTAAAAAGTCTGGAAAATGATGTTAGGAACAACCTCATGTGGCACTCCTTGGAGTAATGCAATTGTCTTGGATTGTTACTAAATGCTGTCTGTTTAAGTAAATTTTCATACAGAGAGTGAGAGTCATGGTACAGAATAGTCAACGGCTTCTTCCAGTGAGTCCAGCCTAACTTGTAAGATTGAACCAACTTTTATAATCATATTTTATTTAGTCTAATGTCATTTTCCCAGACCCTTCCTGTATACCAGCGGTTCTCAAATTCTGGGGCGCACCCCCCAAGGGTAACAAAAAAGGGGGCATGAATGTTGCCATATGTGGTGTAATTTCGCTATTTGTAGGGAAATTTTAAACTTGTAGTGGTGTATCGGCAGCAAAAAATATAGGAATAAATTTTATTAGGGTTTCAAAAAAACATTAGGGGGGCGCGATTAAAACTGTTATGAAAACTCGGCTCACAAATACTTAAAGGTTGAGAAACGCTGCTGTATACAGCCTCTATGTTGGTACTCCACTCAAATCTGTTGTTCAGACGCACCCCAAGGTACTTAGCTATTGTTTCCACCATCACATCTTCACCATTAATGAGCAGAGTGGGCTTGATTCTCCTGTAGTCTACAATTATCTCCTTTGTCCTACTGATGCTGAGGTATGCGCCATTCAGCAAAGTCCCTCACTAGTGCCCTGTATTCATTCTCCTGCCCACCTCTGTTACACCCAACTATAGGTTGTGTGTTCGAAAAATTTCTACAGAAGACATGACTTAGAATTAAATCTAAAGTCTTAGGTGGACAGGGTAAACACAGAAAAGCAAGTACATTTCTCTATGAAACATCTGTGCAACATGAAATAAAAAACATTTATGTTCCATTGTTTTAATCTGTCATCTTGCAGTGTTCCTGGAAAATGTGGATGTGTATTTACCATCAATGAACAAACAGAGCCCAGGATACACATTAAATACAGAAGAGATGTTCACTACAACGGACAAGGAACTCATGAGCCAGCGCAAAGAGTACGCACGTTTGGAAAGATTGAATTTAAAGGATCAGTAACAAATCATGCCAAGGTAATCTTTTATGTAAATAATCATTTTTGACAGAAACTGTTAACTATAACATGGTATCTTACATTCTATATGCTCTTACACATTCTGCACTTTTTAAATCTCAGCATTGTTAGCATTATGATAAAGGTATTTGACAGGTCATTAACCTTCCGACAGCACCTCACTTGAACAGTTGCGTTACAGCCCACTTGACGGCGAGCGCCTCCCACTCAATGGCTGTGTGCAGCACTGGATATCCATTCACGCGTGCAGTGCCTGAAAAGGGAATGGTGAGAGTGTAGTCATCAATGCTATAAAGGTACAATACCTGTATTCTCTTCTAGCCCAGCTACTCTCCATTTGGTCCTCACTCCGAGGACAGTTCATAATGGTATGTCCCAGCTCGCCTCATCTGTAAGACCGAACGATTTTTACAGATCGGTCACATGTGTCGCCTCGCCCTCTCTGGGACTGCAATCTGGACACGGGACTCGGCTGGCTCGTCCTCTCTGCTACTCCTCTGGACTCTCTAGAAGCTCAGTGTCTCTCTATAATCTCCAGGAGTTCCTTCATGTCAGTGCGGGGTTACCATCTAACGAACAATGTACTTGGAAAGAGCGTGAATCAGGTAGTCATTAGTGCAACCACCTGTTCAGCTGTGGGCAGGAGGAGCTGAGGCAATAGCGTGCCAGTATCTCCCTTTTGAGAGTATTGTGACCACCTGCTAACCTGCATGTTAATCTGCATCCAGCCCTGCAAGCAGGTCCTCCAACTTACAGGGAAAACGTAGGGGTTGATAGCAGGATTGGCACTCCAGCCACTGTGAAAAACTTCATACTGTTCCAGTGTGGTGCTGAAGTGTCACCTGCTGCACTTGAGTGAACAGAGGCAGCACCAAACCAGACACTTACAGTATAGATGAGGTCAAAATGGACTCAATGAGGGCTGTTGGAGCAATATTGCTAAAGGGAGATTGAATTTCCTGATGCAAAATGAACATTCTCTGATTGGCTTTCTTAATAATGCATGTGATGTTATTGTCCTACTTATGGTTGTTACAGCACAGTCCCAAGAAACGTAAATGATTCTGTCATCCCAGCAATTGGTTGTGGTATAGCAGGTCCACTATTAATCAGGAGCCCGTTTTAATAAATAATAATTAATTGGCTAGCTCTATCTTTATGGGTGTGTGTGCTTACACAGCTGCAGGAGGTTGGTGAGGTAATATGATGGTGCAGTCTGTCTCAATTGTTTCTGCGGTGTGTGATTGAGGCATTGAGTCCATGGGAGCCAGTGGTTATGAACAAGTGGACGAGAAAGAGAAAGAGAGAGAGAGAGAGGTAGCCAGGAGGAAGTCCCTCGAGGGAGAGAGTGGCCGATGCTCAGAGGCTGATGGTCACTCCAGCTGAGTGATAGGAAGCTGGAGTGACTGATGCGCTGCTTGGTTGGAGTGACTTTGCATAAGGCCTGGAGAAAGGTAGAGGGAGCTGCAGGGGTAACAGAAGGCTCAGTGAGGCATCCTGTGGGTGGTGCCATGTACCACTGGGACGTAAGCCTGGCAACAGGTGTTGGAGGGTCAGTGTGGTGCCCTGCTGGGAGCTAGAGATGGTTACAGGTACTAGAGCCCAGGAGCCAGGGTGGAGAAGGTTGGCTGAACTGTCCGGTGCCTTTTCAGCTGAAACACCTCAACTGGGTGTAAGTTGAGGAGACAGCCATTTTAGGTGATGCACCAGGGTTGTATTTTTAAAGGATGGATACTTGCCCATGTTTTAGCCACATTTTAACTGATTATTTATGCAATTGTTTTTAACCTCTACCAATTAACCTTTTAATATGTATTATTTATTTATTATTTGATCTTTTGCATTGCACTTTTGAACACTGGTTGGTTTTGACTGTTTTTCAGAAAAGAACTTTGGCACTTTTATGCACCTACCCTTTGCTTTGTGTGAATGTCCCCATCTGTTGGCTCATCCGTTGGGTATGCTATCGGTGGTAGCGGATTCAAGTGGCTCCTCAAGGTGATAGGTGATGGTTCACTGAAATCCATGATCATCTCCTGAGTTTATTGAATGTTAATGTCTAAATTATTATGGCTGGACCACAATAATAGATTTTCCATGTCTTGTTATTTGAAATGAGGACTATTAGTTGTATGTCATCTACAAATGTAAGACACTTGTCAGATGAATCATCAGAGGTACAGACATTTGAAAGTGAGAAGAGTAGTAGGGAAAGGACACATCCCTGTAGTGAACCACTACTAAGAGTTAACGGGCCAGACTTGTGTGTGCCCAACCACACCACTGTTTCCTATCTGTAAGAAAGTCTGTGATCCAATGGCAGATTGAACTGGATAGATTGAAGTGGCTGATTTTCTTATCTAGGAGCACTGGGATAATTTTACAAAAAGTAGAGCTAAAGTCCACAAGCAAGATCTTCATCTCTGCCCAGGCTTACCAAGGGGTTTGTAAATAAAGCTCAGTCTTAAATTCACTGCATCATCCACATACCAGCTGGCTCTCTGTGCAAACTGAAATGGCTCCAGGAAGTCTTTTGTAGCATTCTTGTGGTAATTCAGAATAAGGCGTCTAAAGGTCTACATTAGCACAGAGGTTAAAGCAACTGGTCTGTAGTCACTAAGGCCTGTAACCTTTGATTTATTTGTTACTGGAATGATGATGGAGGTCTTGAAGCAGTCAGTGACAGTTCATAGATCCAGAGATTGATTGCAAATGTCTGTAAATACTGTAGACAACTGGTCTGCACAGCACCTGAGTGTGGAAGGGGAAGTACGATCCAGACCTGCAGGTTTTTAATTTTCTGCTTTTTGAATGAGCTGCAGACGTCTTTTGCAGTGATAACAGGAATGGGAAGCTGACAAGAAGAGGTGTGTAGAGTAGTAACAGTGAAACCATCAGGTAAATTTATGTCCCATTGTCTTTCACAGCGACTGTAAAGCTTATTTAACTGATTAGCTAGACTGGGATCAGCAGAACTGATTATTGTTTGTTTCTTGTAGCTAGTGACCTTTTCAAGGTCTCTCTAGATGGATGCGCTGTCATGTGCAGACAACTGTTCCTGCAGCTCTTCTGAGTATTTCACACCTTTTCTCCAAGATGTACTTAACTTTCCTGTATTCCTCACGATGGCCAGAAATCCTGAAAGCACACTCTTTTTCCTAGCACAGTTGTCTGAGCTCTGGGGTGAACCGAGGCTTATCATTGATAAACTTCATAATTGTTTTTGTTGGAATGCAAATATCTTCTCACAAACTAATTAGAACATTAGAACAATCAAGACGAGAACAGGCCATTCAGCCCAACAAAGATCGCTAGCCCTATCCACTTATTTCTTCCAAAAATCATCAAGTCGAGTTTTGAAAGTCCCTAAAGTCCTACTACTAGTATGTTATAAAGCTTGAGCAGAAACTCCTGTGACTTGTACTCCACACATCATTCTATATAACCTGACATTCTGTTTGCCTTCTTAATGGCTTCTGAACACTGTCGATAGCTTAGAGTCGACTATGACTCCTACATCCTACTCATAAGGTGTAGTCTCGATTTTCTATATGTAATTACAGCATCAGTGTATTCATGTATGGTGGAGGTGGCAGTTTTGACGGCGCTCCAGTCTGTACAGACAAAGCAATCCTGAAGCTCCTCCCAATTTCTCAGAATGTTGCGTACAGATGGGTCAGAGTTGTCGTAAACAGATGCAAGTTCTTCCATAAGGCATTCTTTTATAAATCCCAAATTTCTTGTGGAAAGTTGCATACACACATTTTGGGCCTCTTTTTTGCATACTGTAGGTAGCTGTTTTAAATTTGACCCCAGGAGTTGCAAGGAGAGATTGAAGAAGTTGGATAAAGTGAGGTTAAGAGGAAATTTAAAGAACTGTTTACATATTGTGGCAGACAGCCGGGTCCCATGCCCGGCAGGGACGCCCCTTCTGCATCTGTTCCGGGGGAGCAGCCATGAGCAGCTTAGTACCTCCCCCGGGACGCTTGGTGGCAGCCTCCCTGGCGGACGGTGATTCCCCAACCTGTCGCATGGCTCCATGGGAGATGGAGTCCTCCACAGCCTGGTTGGGGGCTCGGATGGCCGCTAGAGGGAGCAGCCCAGCTGGACGAATCTTCAACCCCACCCGGAAGTGCAATTAGGACCAGGTGGTCAAGCAATGGGCTATAAAAAGGGCCAGCCACCACCACTCAGAGAGCCAGAGTTGGGAGGAAGGAGACTAAGCCTGAGGAGGAGTGGTGGTAAAGGAGAGAGAATTGTGTTGTGTTGGACTTGTGCTTTATGGGACTGTGTATTGCCTGTGGGTCACAGGGAAGACGTGCGCCCACGGGTGGAGAAAAATAAACTCTGGTTGTATTTGGTACGTGCCTCTGTGTCTATCTGTGTTGGGTCGGGCGCCTATATAGCGCCTTTGTTACAATATATAAAGGGAGTTTGTACAGTTGACATCAGCTGTTATTTTCAAATGAGCTCTTCAACAAGAACACAGGTGCAGGGATGGGAGCTTGTAACGGAGACATTGCGCACACATTAAAAAGTTTTTTTCTCTCTCTGAGGGTCACAGGTATATGGAATAAGTAACTCAGTTCTGTGGTTGATGGTAGTACACTGGCTTCCATCAAATCTCTACCTGGTGACTTTTTGCAGTTGTTTGATGAACAGGACTAACAAGGAAAGCAGGGCTTGGCAGCAATACATTCACAGAACCATTCTCAGGATGGAAGGAGTAGCCTTTATTTCACGTGTGGAGCCATGCAGGAGAGGGAAGGCAATGTCTGAATTACAGCTGTTGATTACACTTCCTATAGACACAGTTAATTGGAGAAGTACATGGTTCATTTTCATTTCTTTGTTAGTTACTGATAAACAGGGCCCTGAGGCCAAGATGTTTCTGTTCTCTGCTGGAACCAGAAATGACCAGTTTTAACCGTAAATACCAGCACAACTGAGAGCTGGGCAAGACTAGGTCACAGATCAAAGCTTGAATAAAGATGCTTGTTCATGGTAAAAGTTATAATTGACAGGCTGAAATGCCTGTTTTCATCAAAACTAATATTTTTTAAAATGAGGAGTGCCATATCAATTAACAGTGCTGGCTCACAGCTCCAGAGCCCTGGGATCATCTCCCACCTTGCTGACTGCCCCTATGGAATCTGAACTCTGGGTTGACTGAGCAGTTCTTTTTGCCATTAGTGTATAATACCAGGGCAATTAAAATTTTTGTGCAAACGGCATTATAGTTGAGCCTCTCTTCAATGACAGACATGTGCTCAAGCCATTACATTGTAAATCTTGTCACCTACCAACAAACTGGCCCAGACCAGCTAAACTCATAGCGATGGCTTTCACCTCTGTCTGAGCCAGGAGCTATCACACTCCCCGAGGCTCAAGAAAACAGCTGCCGTTTAACTTCTTTCATTCACTAGGTACTCCACCACTTTAAATTTTATTTTTTGACCCCCACCCTCCCTAAATAAATGAGACGAGGTATGGTGTCCTGGGGGATCTTCTCCCAGTTCTGGACCTGGGCACCACTGTGCTCCTGGACCATCTGAGGTGCAACCTGGCGGCGTCGGAAGGACTGAAACATAATGTCCCAGAGGCGTTCTGTTGTATTTAGGTCAGGCGAGTGAGTGTGGGGGCCAGTCAATGGTATCAATTCCTTCATCCTTGATACATGAGGCTGGGCATTGTTGTGCACCAGGAGGAACCCAGGACCCACTGCACCAGCATAGGGTCTGACAATTGGTCCAAGGATTTCATTCTGATACCTAATGGCTGTCAAGGGGCTGTTGTCTAGCCTGTAGAGGTCTGTGTGTCCCTCCATGGATGTGCCTCCCCAGACCATCACTGACCCACCACCAAACCAGTCATGCTGAACGATGTTGCAGGCAGCATAACATTCTACACAGCTTCTCCAGACCCTTTACGTCTGTCACATGTGCTCAGGGTGAACTTGCTCTCATCTGTGAAAAGCACAGAGCACCAGTGGTGGACCTGCCATTTCTGGCATTCTTTGGCAAATGCCAATTGAGCTCCATGGTGCCCGGCAAAGAGCACAGGGCCCACTAAAGGACGTTGGGCCCTCAGGCTTCCTACGTGAAGTCTGTTTCTGATTGTTTGGTCTGAGACATTCACACTAGTGGCCTGCTGGAGGTCATTTTGTAGGCTCTGGCAGTGCTCATCTCGTTCCTCCTTGCCCAAAGGAGCAAATACCGGTCCTGCTGATGGGTTAAGGACCTTCTACGAGGGGCCTTGTCCAGCTCTCCTAGAGTAACTGCCTGTCTCCTGGAATCTCCTCCATGCCCTTGAGACTGTGCTGGGAGACACAGAAAACCTTCTGACAATGGTACATATTGATGTGCCATCCTGGAGAAGTTGGACTACCTGTGCCACGTCTGTAGGGTCCAGTAGCCTCATGCTACCAGTAGTGATGATGACCATAGCCAAATGGAGTGAAACGAGTGAAAACGAGTGAAAAAACAGATGAGGATGGAAAAATGTCAGTGGCCTCCCTCCACCTATTAAACCGTTCCTGTTTTGGGGGTCGTCTCATTGTTGCCCCTCTAGTGCACTTGTTGTTAATGTCATTAACACCAAAGCAGCTGAAACTGATTAACAGTCCGCACTGCTACTTAACTGACCAGATCAATAGCCCAGACGTTTCATTGACTTGATGCTATACTCTCATTAAAAAGTGTTCCTTTAAAAAAAGTTTCTGCTTTAGGTATGTGTTTAGCATTTCTTGCATTTCTTGCTTCACATTTCCTTTTATCCTACACTTACCAAGATCTTTGTAGGCATGGAACACACATGAAATGCTTGAATTTCAAATAACGGTATACTGTATTATTTACCTTATACAACTCCAGGCACCTCACACGCTAATAAGAAGCCTTGGCTTGAGCTGGGAAAATTTTTTGCCTGAGTTGAGCTCTGTCAAGGTGGGGAATTGGATAGCAGGCTGGTTGCTGCTTGTGCTGATCGACACATTTGCAAAACAAAAGACACTGATGGAGAGTTGCAAAGGGATTTAAGGTGGGTTGGGATTACAAGTTTTTTCATAGGCTTCAGGGATTCTAGTGTTACGTGAACCAAAATCTGCAGACCAGAGAAGATCACTGACTACATGGAGAACAGTTGTCTTAGTGCTGTGCTGTGTACGAAAACCAGACTGAAAGGCTCATATAGAGTGAATTGTCTAGAACAGTGGTTCTTAACCTGGGTTCGATTGAACCTTAGGGGTTTGGTGAGTCAGTCTCAGGGGTTCGGCGCTGGGAGGTCAAGACATGCACCCGACTCATATGATTCGTATGACACGCCCCGCTTGGTCATCATTAGCTGTAGGTAATTTACATTGTTCGGCCAATCAGTGCTGCAGGGAATTTGGTGCACTCAGTAGTCGACTTGTGACTGTCGTGATAGTATGTCGTGAGATTTCTTTCTTAATATTTTAATCCATACTAACTATGTCAAACAAAAAAAAGAAAGTGGTTGGACGAATATGTACAACATGGATTCACATATATAACAGAACATGATGGGAGTCAGCGTCCTATCTGTATGATTTGTAATGCCAAGTTAAGCAATTCTAGTCTAGTACCGGCAAAACTAAAAGAACACTTCCTTAACCTACATGGAGATGGGGAATATAAGAACACAACACTTGCTGAATTCAAGATAAAGAGAGCCAGATTTGATGAAAAGGCCACTCTGCCTGCTCTCGGTTTTGTACCCATCAACAAACCGATCCTAACAGCATCGTACGAAGTTGCTTACCTGATCGCAAAGCAGGGCAAACCACACACCATTGGTGAAACACTCATAAAACCAGCTGTGTTGAAGATGGCGAATCTGATGCTGGGAAAAGCAGCCGAAGTTAAATTATTACAAATTCCTCTTTCAAATGACACCATCAACGACAGAATAGAGGATATGAGCAAAGACATCTTAGCTCAAGTAGTTGCAGATCTAATTTCAAGTCCGACAAAATTCAGCCTCCAACTCGACGAAACCACAGACGTTTCTAATCTAAGTCAACTTGCTGTATTTGTGCGCTATGTGAAAGATGACATGATAAAGGAAGATTTTTTATTTTGTAAGCCTCTTACAACAACAACTAAGGCAGCCGATGTGAAGAAACTTGTGGATGACTTCTTCAGAGGCAGCAATCTTTCGTGGGATATGGTTTCTGCAGTCTGTACGGACGGAGCTCCAGTCATGTTGGGAAGAAAGTCTGGTTTTGGTGCGCTAGTGAAAGCTGACACACCACACATCATTGTCACGCATTGTATTCTGCACAGGCATGCGCCGGCAACAAAAACCTTGCCTCCAGAAATGATGGAAGTATTAAAAATTGTAGTTGAATGTGTGAACTATGTGCGAAATTGTGCGATAAGGCACCGCATTTTCAGTGAGCTGTGTAAAGAAATGGGTTCTGAATTTGAGGTACTTCTGTACCATTCTAACGTTCGGTGGTTATCCAGGGGATGGGTGCTGAATCGTGTTTTTGCTATGCATGTGGAATTAACTCAGTTATTACAAGAGCCCCAACATCGTCATGCAGATTGTTTTAAAAATTCTAGGTTCATTCTCATTTTAGCGTACATGGCCAATATATTCGCAGCTCTTAATCATCTCAATCAGCAAATGCAGGGTGGGGGAGTCAACATCATCAAAGCGGAAGAAAACCTGAAGGCTTATCAAAAAAAGCTGCAGCTATGGAAACGACGAACAAAGAATGATAACTTTGCAAACTTTCCCCTGCTGGACGACTGTGTAAGTAAGATCGAAGATGTGTCTGGAATCAGAGATATTTCTGTACCTACGGAACTGAAGCAAACAGTTTGCCACGCACTTAGATGAGCTTGCAAAGTCTCTCGACGGATACTTCCCTACAAGAGAGTCATATCCAGCATGGGTGAGACAGCCGTTTACGTTTGACATTGAGACAGCAGATGTCAATGATGAATACCTCGACGAAATCATTGAAATTCAGCAGAGCCAGATTCAACAGCAACTCTTCAGAACAACAACGTTCTCATCGTTTTGGTGTCGACAAATGGTAAGTTATCCTACTATTGCTAGGAAAGCCCTGGAAATTTTAATACCGTTTGTTACAAAATATCTTTGCGAGCAATCTTTTTCGAGGATGCTGAACATAAAAACGAAGTAAAGGAACAGACTTTGTTGTGAAAATGAAACAATTGCCAAGGTGAAGCCACTCATTTCTGAACTGGTCTCTCAAAGGCAACAGCAGAAGTCACACTGATTTGCAGTAAATATTCATTATTATTGTAGCCTGGTGAAAATTAGGTGATGGGTGTGTGTTAAAATGATAAAAATAGCATAATACAATAAGTTTATTATTGGAATACATAAGTTTAAAAATTAAAATCATTTCAGTGTGGTAGTATTAAAAAAGGTTATGTCCTTGTGAAAAGGTATGTAATTTGTTGTGAATTCATGCATTATATTGGTTTTGTTCTTTGAACTCAGTGATGTTAATACACGATTCATTTTGTAGACCAGTAAAACATATACCTATGTCTTGAATTTGAAAAAAATCATATTTTATTTTTCAATAAAGAAGGGTTCGGTGAATGTGCATATCAAACTGGTAGGGTTCAGTACCTCCAACAAGGTTAAGAACCACTGGTCTAGAAGAAAGCTATGGAGTTGTGCAGTAACCACGGGTTCCATTATCTTAGCCAGAAAAGGAAAATTAGAGACAGGCCTGTAACTGGAGAGAGAAGAAGGATCCAAGTCAGGTTTTATAAGGATTGGGGTAACTGCAGCAGTTTTGAGGGCAGTAGGGACAGAACCTGAAATGGAACATGAATTTATCAATGAGACCACAGGAATACAAATTATGGATAAGCATGTCTTAAGTAGAGAAGTGGGGGCAGGATCAAGCAGACAAGAGGAGGAATTAGACTTATTAATAAGTTCAGAGATGGAGAGGGAGTCAACAGGCAATAAACAAGTGAATCCTGATGATGGAGATGACTAACCAGAATGAGTGAGTTATTGAGGAGTGGAGGGGAAATTGTGATAGATTTGATCAATTTTGGTATCAAAGAAATATAAGAAAGCCTGACACTGTTCAGCTGTATTGGGGTATGCTAGAGGAGGGGGTTGGATGAGTTTATTAACAGTCCTAAAAAGAGTTCTAGGCCTAGACTTAGCACCATTTATGAGAGAGGAATAATAGTTGGAGTGAGCAGTGTTAAGGGCATCCCTATATTTAAGTATGTGCTCAGTGTAAAGCTGTGAGTGAACTATGAGGCCTGTTTTCTTATAAAGCTGCTCAAGACGCCGGCTAGTGTCTTTCATAGCTCTGAGCTCATGGGTGTACCAGGGACATGAGCAGGTGGATGGAACCTGCCTAGTCCTTAAGGGAGCAAAGTTGTCTAGTAATTGGGAAACACTGTTGTTATAAAGGGAAACCATGTTGTCAGGAGATGAAAGACTATGCAGGCCAGAAAGAGATGAAGACAGAAGGGAAGCAGCAAACAAATCAGAATTAACAGACCTAATGTTGCGATAGGAGACAGACTTTTTCTCAACAGATGTAGTGGTAATAATGCTAAAGTTATATTTGATAAGCTTATGATCAGAAATGCCAGAGAGTGAACCTGAGACAGAGGCATTATTCAAGCCATTTGAACAAAGCAAATCAAGAATATGACCCTGAGTATAAGTGCGGAAATCAAGATGGTGTATCAAATGAAAACATTCCAAAGTTGAGGTGAACTCAGCTGTGAGAGAGCAGTTGATATCAACATGGATATTAAAGTCACTAAGTACAATTACAGAACAGCAAAGAGTTGAGATTACAGTGGGAGGTTCATTAAATTCAGAGAGAAAATTCACCACAGATTTGGGAGGGCGATAAACTAACAGCAGCAGCACAGAAGGGGAGAAAACCAACTTCACAGCAATCTATTCAAAAGATGTGACTTTAAAAAGGAGATTTCCTTCATTGTTAAGGGAGATCTAGAAACCACAGCCAAGCCACCACTTTTCCCTGTTAACCTTGGTTTAGATTTGTTGCTGTAGTCAGCAGGAGTCAGCAAGTTTAAATGTAAATAGTTACCAGGTTGTTGCCAAATTTCTGTAAGTAGAAACATGTCCACTTCCTTCTGGGAGGTGAAGTTGTTGATCAATGAGGCCTTGTTAGTGATGGAGTGAGCGTTCAGTAGGGTGAGCCTAAAGTTGGAGGTGCAGACGCTTCCTGAAGAGGACGAAGATGGTCCATGTTTATTCCTCAGAAGGCCCTAGTGTTACATCAGTGAACACGGTGAAATGTCCACATAGTCGGAATTGATGTGAGTGAGTCACAGATCAGAGAGGAGCCTGTTTTAGACCAGTGAATAGGGCGAGGACGCCGTGTAATTCCAAGTGACTGACACAAACTCTATCTATCTATCTATCTATCTATCTATCTATCTATCTATCTATCTATCTATCTATCTATCTATCTATCTATCTATCTATAATAATAATTCATTACATTTATATAGCGCTTTTCTCAGTACTCAAAGCGCTATCCACACAGGGAGGAACCGGGAAGTGAACCCACAATCTTCCACAGTCTCCTTACTGCAAAGCAGCAGCAGCACTACCACTGCGCCACCTGTGAGGACTATCTATCTATCTATCTATCTATCTATCTATCTATCTATCTATCTATCTATCTATCTATCTATCTATCTATCTATCTATCTATCTATCTATCTATCTATCTATCTATCTATCTATCTATCTATCTATCTATCTATCTATCTATCTATCTATCTATCTATCTATCTATCTATCATATAGTGCCTTTCACATATCTATCTATCTATCTATCTATCTATCTATCTATCTATCTATCTATCTATCTATCTATCTATCTATCTATCTATCTATCTATCTATCTATCTATCATATAGTGCCTTTCATATCTATCTATCTATCTAGACTCCCTGTCCATCACCGTTGTGATGTGTGTTGTGGGTGTGTCTGCACTTTGGCACATGTTTGGTGTTTGGATGAAGGTGTCTGGACAAGGCTGTCTTTGAGTACTTTTTATTCTTGTTATTGAGTTCAGTTTCTTTTGAGTTTTACAGTTTTTCCAGTTTCTTTCTTTTTCTTTTACAAGCTCCTTAATTGATTCCCGTAATTGTATCGTGTTTTGGATGTGACTAAAAACCACCACGGTGACACTGCCTAAGATGCCGCCACCAGGCTTATCAATGTAGGGGTAGGAGAATTCTGAAGGGCGTCACGGGGTTAAGATCACTGTTCACCTTGTAGTCTCAGCAGAGTAGCGTGTGACAGAAATTGCTAAGGTAATACAAAGTCTGCCTGCTCAATGAATAAAGCAGTTGTTATTTTTCTCAGTGTGGAAACTTTAGTGCAGGCGTTAGTACAGGATCTATCTATTTGTCTGTCACATCTGCCAAAAGTATTTTACCTCAAAATAAATTAATCATGGGTTGAAAAGGAAACTATAATAGAGTCAGTGCATCATATTCATCAATTTTTAGGTTTAATGTGTTTGTCATATCAATGCACATTATAATAATGGCTCTGTGATATACGTAAATTATTATGCACTTGAGTCATCATGTAGCTGATTTATCTGCATTTCCCTACTTGATCAAGAGTGTTGCCATTTCTCAGTTTCTCCAAAATGCTGTGTAAGGATGGGTCAGAGTTGCATAACTAGATGCAAGTTCTACTGTCAAGTTTTCTTTTAGGAATCTCAACTTTTTTTGTGGAAAGTTGCATGGGTGCATTTTAGGTCTCCTTTTGTGCATATGTAGGTTTTATAAGGGTGGCATGGTGGCACAGTGGTGGTGCTGCTGCCTCACAGTAAGGAGACCTGGGTTTGCTTCCCAGGTCCTCTTTGCGTGGAGTTTGCATGTTCTCCCTGTGTCTGTGTGGGTTTCCTCCGGGTGCTCCAGTTTCCTCCCATAGTCCAAAGACATGCAGGTTAGGTTCACTGGTGATCCTAAATTGTCCCTAGTGTGTGCTTGGTGTGTGGGTGTGTGTGCCCTGCGGTGGGCTGGCGCCTTGCCCGGGATTTGTTCCTGCCTTGCTCCCTGTGCTGGCTGGGATTTGCTCCAGCAGACCCCCGTGACCCTGTGTTAGGATATAGGGGGTTGGATAATGGATGGATAGGTTTTATAAGTCTGACCCAGAAGTTACGAGGAACAGTTGAAGGAGTTGGATATTTTCAGTTTAAGTGAAGTTAAGGGGAAACTTACAGAAGTGTTTAAAATTATAATGGGACTAGCTCTGTGGAGGCCAGCTGTTATTTTCAAATAAGCTCTTCAAAACAAAAACAGAGGTGCACAGTATTTGGTCTCAGATATATTGGAAAAAATGACTGAGTAGTGTGGTTGATGGTAGTGCACTGGGGACCATCAAATCTCCACCTGGTGACTTTTTGCAGTCATTAGATGAATAAGACTAACAATGAAGGTTAGACTTGGCAAAGATAAATTCACAGAACCCTTCTCAGGATGGAAGGAGTAGCCTTTATTTCACGCATGGAGCCATGCAGGACGGGAAGGCAATGTCTGAATTATAACTGTTGATTACACTTCTTAAAGACACAGTTAATTGGAGAAGTACATGATTCATTTTCATTTCTTTGTTAGTTACTGATAAACAGGGCCCTGAGGCCAAGATGTTTCTGTTCTCTGCTGGAACCAGAAATGACCAGTTTTAAAGGTACATACCAGTACAGTTGAGAGCTGGGCAAGACTAGGTCACAGATCAAAGCTTAAATAAAGATGCTTGTTCATGGTATAATTATAACTGACATGCATAAGTGCCTGTTTTCATCAAAACTAATATGTTTTAAAATGAGGAGTGCCATAGCAATTTACACCGCTGGCTCACAGCTCCAGAGTCCTGGGATCACCTCCCTCATTGCTGACCTTGCCTGTGGAATCTGAGTTCTTCATCCACATCCCAAAGACATGCATGTTAGGTTACCTGACGACTATAAATTGGTTCAGTAAGCGTAGTGGCAAATGGCTGGGACTGCATCAGGGGCTGCTTTCGACCTCCTCCTGTGCCTCTTTAAGGAGAAGTGGGTTAAAATATGGATGGATGAGTGCATGGATAACTAAGTATATTATATTATATTATAAATTATATATGGATATATTATATTATCATTCCCCATTGCTTCATTTTTCAGATACAAACAAGATTCAATGGCAATACCAAACCCACCTGAAGTAATGACTGCAGAGAGGTGTTCTCTACAGCAGCAAACTGCAATATTTAGAGAGCAGAGTAACATAAAAGTAGCATAACGGATATGTGTGTGCCTTTATTTAATTCAGGCCAGCACGGTTATGACAGTAGATAGGTGGGCCATTATACCTGCTTTTCAGGTATATACCATATATACTCGCGTATAAGTCGGGTCTTGAAACCCAAAAAATCGATCATAAAGTCAGACCCCGACTTATACACCCGTTCAAAAATGCAACACTTAATATTTTTTTTAGCTTTTCTTGCCTCCTCCAATCTCGCACCAGTTTCTCTGAAACATCGAATTCTGTTGCAGCAGCGCAGTTACCAATTTCTTTCGCCACTTCAACGACTGTCAATTTAAAACCAGCTTCATATTTTCTTCTGATTGAACACACCATTGTAGATAAGGGATGCTCTTACAATAAAGGTGTATGAAGGTGTGAGATACAGAAAACACTAAACAGTGCCAATACCTTTTGGAATAGTTCAGGTATTACTGTGTGGTCACGTAGACACAATAAATAGAAAAAAGGCCGTGTGCTCCATGGTTACTCTCTCAGGTGGGCGTTAGCATATCATAATCTCTTGGTCCAATAGCGTGAGTTTTCCGCATTCGACTTACACGACTGACATTATAAAATACCAGAATTTATACGGTAAAATCAAGACAAGACTTATCCACGGGAGAACTTAAACGCAAGTATATACGGTATCGCTTTGAAGCTGGCCCGAGTACCGGCCTGCCAGGTTTATAGGGTTAACATTATTAGACAAATAATAAATGAACAGAACGATATTAAGAACAATAACAGAAAAGAATGAACAACAATGAAAAGAACACAAAGAAGACAAAAAGAAGCACTTTCAACAGGTGCCAGGGGAGGAACCCTGCTTTGACCACAATAATATTCTATGGTAATAGGGGGTCCTTCTGCACTCCATGTAATAAATTATCAATGCAGAACGCTATCAGACAGTTTGCATCACATACAGATATGCAATCTGCAAAAAAAATAGCCAAATCACCTTGTACTTCTGATCAGCATCACTCAGGATGACCACTTTTCATGACATATTTAAACTTACATATTGTGTGCAATGCTAAAATGGCTACTGTCAACATGAGAACTAAGGAAATTTCTTTTTGTGAACCAGTTTGCACTCTGCTACAGACCGTCACTGCAGCTCTAGTTAGCTAAATACATGGGAGGCGGTAAGTCGGTTTTTCCCACATGAACATGAACATAAACACTAATTTCACTGTATCAACAATTCACTGTGACATTCTTCAGCATCAATAAGACTAAGGTGTGCACTTTGTGCTGCTCTTATTTATTCTTTTCCTCACAAAGACTCTTTCTTAAGTCCTCCTAAGGCTTGTTATAATCTGTGCTCCACTTCCCTGTTCGATTCACTTTGTGAAGTGTTTGCAGACAGCTGCCTTCCGACAATACCTTCTGGCAAACCCAGGACAGTGAGTGATTGACAACGCCATAATGTGTTGTCACAAGAATGAAAAAGAAACATTGGAAAGGTTTGGAGCAGCCACCCGTATAATATTTCCCGGGTGTAAAATCTATCAAAAAGAGCAGACATGTTCACACGACTAAGTCCAAAACAGAGCTGACTTGCAGCCTTAAAATGGCGGCCTTTAAATGCAAGTAGAGAAAGTGATGTCATCAGGGCCAGAACTGGCAGTGATGTCATTGGTTGCCCTGGAACTGGGCAGGACTTCCCGAGAATGGTCTGTAAGGAATTGAGAGAGAGAATCAGTGCACTTCGCCACCCCCTGGTCAGGCGTGGAATTACTTTTATTCAAGCCCTTTAGTTGTCCCCTAATCGTGCGTGTGTGACAGTGTTTTTAAAATTTATTTTCAGGAATGGCCCACAATTTAAATTTTCAGGATTTAAGGGGGTCCAAACAGTTATTTAGGAGGGTAGCCGACCCCTGGGAACCCTTTATTTTGCACCTTCTCTATATTTATTTTGTGCCTACTAGAGGGTGTCACATAGAGATAGATAGATAGATAGATAGATAGATAGATAGATAGATAGATAGATAGATAGATAGATAGATAGATAGATAGATAGATAGATAAATAGATAGATAGATAGATAGATAGATAGATACTTTATTAATCCCAATGGGAAATTCACATTCTTCAGCAGCAGCATACTGATACAATAAATACTATTAAATTAAAGAATGATAATAATACAGGTGAAAAACAGACAATAACTATGTATAATGTTAAATATTAACGTTTACCCCCCTGGTGGAATTAAAGAGTCGCATAGTTTGGGGGAGGAACGATCTCCTCAATCTGTCTGTGGAGCAGGACAGTGACAGCAGTCTGTTGCTGAAGCTGCTCTTCTGTCTGGAGATGATACTGTTTAGTGGATGCAGTGGATTCTCCATAATTGATAGGAGCCTGCTGAGCGCCCTTCGCTCTGCCACAGATGTTAAACTGTCCAGCTCCATGCCAACAATAGAGCTTGCCTTCCTCACCAGTTTGTCCAGGCGTGAGGCGTCTTTCCTCTTAATGCTGCCTCCCCAGCACACCACTGCGTAGAAGAGGGCGCTCGCCACAACTGTTTGATAGAACATCTGCAGCATCTTATTGCAGATGTTGAAGGAAGCCAGCCTTCTAAGGAAGTATAACCGGCTTTGTCCTTTCTTGCACAGCGCATCAGTATTGGCAGTCCAGTCTAATTTATCATCCAGCTGCACTCCCAGATATTTATAGGTCTGCACCATCTGCACACAGTCACCTTTGATGATCACTGGGTCTATGAGGGGTCTGGGCCTCCTAAAATCCACCACCAGCTCCTTGGTTTTGCTGGTGTTCAGGTGTAGGTGGTTTGAGTCGCACCATTTAACAAAGTCATTGATTAGGTACCTATACTCCTCCTCCAGCCCATTCCTGATACAGCCCACGATAGCAGTGTCATCAGCGAACTTTTGCACATGGCAGGACTCTGAGTTGTATTGGAAGTCCGATGTATATAGGCTGAACAGGACCGGAGAAAGTACAGTCCCTTGTGGCGCTCCTGTGTTGCTGACCACAATGTCAGACGTGCAGTTCCCAAGACGCACATACTGAGGTCTGTCTTTAAGATAGTCCACGATCCATGCCACTAGGTATGAATCTAATCCCATCTCTGTCAGCTTGTCCCTAAGGAGCAGAGGTTGGATTGTGTTGAAGGCGCTAGAGAAGTCTAGAAACATAATTCTTACAGCACCACTGCCTCTGTCCAAGTGAGAGAGGGATCGGTGTAGCATATAGATGATGGCATCTTCCACTCCCACCTTCTCCTGATATGCAAACTGCAGAGGGTCAAGGGCGTGTTGAACCTGTGGCCTAAGGTGGTGAAGCAGCAGCCTCTCCATGGTCTTCATCACATGTGATGTCAGAGCAACAGGCCGAAAGTCATTCAGCTCACTAGGACGTGATACCTTTGGGACTGGGGTGATACAAGATGTTTTCCAAAGCCTCGGGACTCTCCCCTGTTCCAGGCTCAGGTCGAAGATGCGCTGTAGAGGACCCCCCAGCTCCGATGCACAGACCTTCAGCAGTCGTGGCGATACTCCATCTGGACCCGCTGCTTTGCTGGCACGAAGTCTCCTCAGCTCTCTGCTCACTTGCGCGGTTGTAATTATGGGTGGGGATGTCTTTCTACATACCCCCAAACCTCAGACACAATTGTCCAAGAACAGAACAGGTTCAAATAACCTGTTTTTGTTACTCAAGAATACCATTTTGCACTCTTTTACTTTTGTTTTCTTTGCTCCTTCCTTCACTCCTCCAGACCAGTGTTGTCTTCTTCCTCCCAACTCCAACTCCCCCCAAAAAATGAGGATGGCCTCTTTAATGCCAGATCCTGAAGTACTTCTGCTGTCAGGACTTTGCATGAATGAAGTACTCCCAGCTCAGGCAGAAACCCACAAAATAGGGACAGACCTTTCCTGCAATTCCTTCTCGACGCACCCATGGACTGCCCCACAGGACTACAATTCCCAGCACTCCCTGAAAACTGCAAGTGTGCAGCATAAAGTGGGAGCATATAGTCTTGGAAGGCCACCAACCCCTGTCAATCCATTATACTAGCCTCCTGTTTGAGTAAGGGTCTCTGACCAACCCCACTGGGATGCCAGTCCATCTTTGTTGACATGTCATGCCAAGCTCCTGGCTGAGACAGAGAATACCTTGCCTCTGTTTTGTTGCTTCCTGGCCAGGGGCCTCATGTATAACGCCATGCGTAGAACTCACACTATAACATGGCTTAAGCACAAAAACGGGATTGTGCGTACGCACAGAAAAATCCAGATGCAGGAATCTGTGCGCACGCAAACTTTCACGTTCTTCCACTACATAAATCCCGATCAGCGTGAAAAGTAACGCATGTGCACACGCCTTCTGTCCCGCCCCAACTCCTCCCAGAGTTACGCCTCTTTGAATATGCAAATCAATATAAATAGCCTTCTGTGAAAAGACAATGGGAAAAGCACAGGGGAAAATATAAGAATTTCAGCGAATACCAAGTGGAGGCAAAGGAAAAACGTACTATTTGTTGGTTTAAACAGTGGTATAATCAACAAAAGGAAGCTGAACGAGTGACAGAGTGTCGGAGAAACTCGAAAGACCAAGTTCACAAAGTTGCACAGTGCCCAAAATAAAAAAGAAATAACATATCAAAGTCGCCGTGAAAAGGCGAGTCGTAGCCCACCGTCTGAGTGTCATATGAAAGCTTATTAGGGTACAGACAAAAAAAAAAATAGGGACACAGTGGGAATAAAGCACGAAATGCCAACTTTAGTCTTGAAATTTCCGCTTTAATCACATAGTTTATTTTGCCATTAAAGTAGAACATCATAAACTTCATCTTAAAATTTTTTTTTTTACTAGTTTCTCAAGTAGCACTTTAAATGCTTTGTTCTGTGTTTTGTCTTCTATGTGCTCTATGTGTGTGAAGCACTACGTGCTTCCGTTCTTTCTCTTTCTCCGACAGGATACAGAATCCATTACATTCGTGATATTACAGCTCTCTGAATAATTAAAATAGAGATGTATACGTGATATCATTTTCATGATGATAGGAGTTAAATCATGTTATTAAACATGGGAACACGGTGGCGCAGTGCTTGTTCATATCTCACGCAAGAGGCTTGCTGCGCCATGCGCGACCTTCGATGAAATAATTTAATATAGAAGTCCTGTCTCTTTCAAACGTACTAACCTCCAATTCCTGTCCTTCCTTTTCTTTCTCCAAATACCCAATTGCCACACAATCAGCTCTGTAATAGACGTTAAGCCATCTGTAAGCCTTAGAACGCAGATTCTTCAAAACTTTTAAGGAACATTGAAATATCTTCGTAGTACATGTTTAATTATTCCATCTGTCTATCCTTCCAGTGTCGCGTCAGCACGAGCAAGAATACAACACAATGCAGGAACAATCCATGAACTAGCTAGCGCTGCGGCACCGTGTCCTCACATGTTTAATTATTAACAATACAGATTATTTAAATGAAGTTAAAGTTTTATCTGTATACTATAAGCAACATATTTTGCTGCATTTCATCTTAAAAATGATATTGTCATCATACGCGCTTTATAAAGTGGCGCAGGTTGTGCAATATTATTACTGTAGTGTAAGTTTACAGTGAGGTAATTGTACTTATAAGTAAACAGTTCTACAAGGAGCACTTGATGGACTGATTGAGTGCGTTTATAGTTCTTGGGATGAAACTGTTTCTGAAACGCGAGGTCCGTACAGGAAAGGCTTTGACTCTTTTTGCCGTGGTTGAGGTAGTGTGTATTTGAAACTGTATACCGATAATTCTCTTTCCGATCAGCTGCTGCTGTGATTCCCCACTCAGATACAGTGATATAAATACTCCGAGTGGTGCAGTGAGAGTAATATGGAAAAAGATGATCCGCTGTGGCAACCCTTTATGGGAGCAGCTGAAAGAAGAAGATGTAGTGAGCGTAACAACGCTAAAGCAGTTATGGTATTTGGAATACTATGGCTATTCTCTGGACCATTATATTGTTAAGGTTAATTACAATCAGATGCATTACACTAATAAACAATATGCAGTTAGTTTTAGTGTATTTATAAAGCCGCGTCAGGAACATGGGTCTAAGAAAGAAAGGGTGACCACACAAACAAAAACAGTAGCACTGCTTTGACGCTGGGTGCCGCCAGTCTGCAAAACCGAGTGGAGAAATTGCGTACGCCAAGGTATGAGGTACCATGGAAATGTGCGTGGCTTTACGCCAAGTTTAGGTTTTATACATCACGATTTGAGCGTGGAAATGGGAGTACGCAACATTTCTGTGCGTACGCACCGTTTATACATGAGGCCCCAGATGAGGGAATGGAGTATAGATATTGTGAGCAGGGGGGCTGAACGCACCCCTAGAAGACACGGGCGCTCCTAAAAAAAACCCCTCTTAAAAACGCTGATAGAATACCTTCACATTGCTCCCTTACAATATGTATAGACATCTGAAAACAGGTCCATCATATATGACAATACTGAATATCGAGGAAATAGCAAAGCAAGTGCCAACACAGACTCAGCAAGAGAAGGTAAATGGAAACATGAAAAAAAATAATACAAACAACCTTAAGAACAGATCTCACAGTCGAATGTTCAGCTAAAAGTCAGCCTTCAGCCTTAATTCAACTGCTGGGACAGATGGAGCTTCTCTGATAATGGCAGGTTGATCATTTCAAAGTCTAGCTGTCCAAAACCTCAAAGCTCTGCCGCCTGCATTGGTTTGAACTATTCTTGGAATTTTAAGGGAGGCCTTTATCTTAAGGTCACAGTCTACACTCTTCAAGGTATGCAATAATAATTGTTTGTGTTTTCTATAAAGGTATGGGTTCATTGAAAATTGCTGGCATTTAAAATTTTGGAAGTGACGAGCCAGTGATTCATGAAAAAGTTCACAAAACAAATAGTGTTTCTTCATAAGTGACATTCACAGCAGTGACATAGGAAGAAAGGTGTTTGCTTCTTGTCTGGAAATATTTTTCTAAAAGAATTTTGCACGTGTGTGCCTGTCATTTAGTCTTTAAATACATTTCTCTAGTTTTATATAGCCCAAAATCACACAAGAAGTGCTGCAATGGGCTTTAACAGGCACTGCCTTTTGACAGCCCCACAGCCTTGATTCTCTAAGAAGACAAGGAAAGAAAACCCAAAAAATCCTTGTAGGGAAAAAATGGAAGAAACCTTGGGAAACGCAGTTCAAAGAGGTAGGTTGGGCGTGCAGTGGGTGTCAAAAAAAAAGGGGGTCAATACAATACAATGCACAGAACAGAACACAAGAAATCCACAATACAGTATAAAAATAAAAATATCACAAGAACGGAGCAGAATTTAACAGCAGATGATATCACATAATATGATCTGGATTTGTAATCACAAGTCAAAAATTTTGTTGAGCTGTGTGATGTGTGTTTTAGTTATTCTGGTAGTACAATGCCCACTTTGCCAATTATGATGACAAACCTGGCAATCACAATCCTAAACAGGCATTGAATGTTATACTGTATATTTTTGTGCCTTTTACGATTTACTTTTGTTTCATTTTTGACCTCCCTTCCTTGCACTTTGTGGGTGGAGCTCCAGGAGGTGGGGCCACCCTAATGCCACCAATCCTGAGCCCTCCCTCTGGCTATTTAGGCCAGAGAATAGGAAGTTCAGATCAGAAGATCACTGTGTTCGGCATTCTCGTAGGTATTTCTCGCTCTGCCTTGATGTCAGGCCTATACTGCACAATCATTGGAACTTCTGTACAAGTGACTCGAGATGCCAGTCGTGTATGTGCTCCAACTGTAAGAGCATGTTTGCATTTGATTGTCATACCACAGCGTGGGTGCTCAAACTCTACGTGTACATAATAATAAATAATAATAATTCTTTGCATTTATATAGCGCTTTTCTCACTACTCAAAGCGCTCAGCAGTTGCAGGTTAAGGGCCTTGCTTAAGGGCCCAACAGAGCAGAGTCCCTTTGGGCATTTATGGGATTCGAACCGGCAACCTTCCGATTGCCAGTGCAGATCCCTAGCCTCAGAGCCACCACTCCGCCATGGCCCAGACAGACAGTTTCACTCATTGTCATATTGCAATAAATCGTTTGCCTTCAAAAAAACAATATGGCCACAAGCTTTTCAAAATGTTAATGAAGAAAAGAGCTGTGCTCTGAAAATACAAAGAAAAGGAAAAGGCACAAGTAGACACGCAGTTGATTGGGAAGACACTAACAATACAGTCTGTCTATTTTACAGAGAGAAGTGCAGGTATTTCAGTTAGGTTACTTACTATTGTTTGTGTTTATTTTGGGTTGTTTCAGCAAACGTTTCCTAAGATTCTTTTGTCATTGGCCGTTTAGCTGTATGTGTGTTGCTATAGGATGGTTAGCTCAAAAAAAGGTGAAAATGAGCATGGCTATGTTTGCTGCACAATGAATTTCAGGATATGTGAAGACAACATCAGAAAATGGGCTCATGAGACGGCTACACCTCTAGACAGCTGACTTAAATTTTCAGACATGACAGAAATTCTTCTGATTGTACAGCAGCCCAATTGAAAGACACAATCGGACAACATGACCTCTCTGATACTGCATATGAAATAATGGCCGATGAAGATGAAATTGGTGGCATGTTAGGTGACTGGGTACAAAATCACACTGTGTGCAGCTGGCATTAAGGATTATGTTTTCTAGACTGGGAATTGGGACTTGTTTTCTGTTTTGCCTTTTTAGCAACTCCTTTTCACCTATGTTTTTTACTTTTTGAGCAATTTGTTGCAATTTGTTATTTTTGAGAATACATATTCTGTTAATAAATAACTTTAGTTTGGTGTTTTGCCTATAAGCCAGGGGTTTGTGGTTATCCCCTCTTGTGTTTCTTTTTCTGTATTTTGGAACTTTTCTATTTATTTCACCAGCTGTCCTTGTGTTGAGCCTACTAGGCCATAACCTGCAGATTACAGTGGGGAGTTAGCTGGATTGGATGAACCTCCTCTGGGCTGGCAAGTGAAGGTCCTGGACTGTTTTGTTGCTTAATTTTGGAAGCCTCATACCCATGTCTTTATGCTTGAGGGTCTTTCTCATAACAACAACAAAATTCATTTATGTAGCACATTTTCATGCAAACAATGTAGCTCAAAATGTTTTACAAAATGAAATAGAAGGAAGTTAATATAAAACATAAACCAGATTAGGCAATATTATCATACAATATATTGAGAAGTCAAGCAAAATGACCCTTTTTATTGGCTAACTAAAAAGATTACAATATGCAAGATTTCAAGGCAACTCAGGCCTGAAGAAGGGACCTGTGTTGCCTCGAAAGCTTGCATATTGTAATCATTTTAGTTATCCAATAAAAGGTGTCATTAATAATGGCTAACATGGTACAACACCCTAGTACTACAGACATGCAACATATAAAAGACAAAGGTAAGGTCAAATGACAAGGAGGACAGGGAAAAAAACTCCAGTTAGACTGAAGGAAAAAAAAAAACAAAATCTGCAGGGGTTCCAAGGCCAAAAGACCACCGAGCCATCACTGGGCATTTTACCTAATACACTGTAAATGGTCTAAATTAGTCCTTATGGTTTTCAGGCTTCATATGGAAGAAACTGATCATGATAGTGGTCATGTGGACATCTGGGTCACCCACCAATCAATCAATAAACGCAGGGGGCAGCATGGAACTGGAAAAGACAGCAGTAGGGAATTGCAGAACCCAGAGGAAAGTGATAATTCAATGCCCATATAGACTAACAGGGATACAACTAAATACAGCTACGGAAAATCCATTTTAAAATAAAGGTTTTTTAGCCACTTTTTAAATTGTTCTAAAGTATTAGCCTGGTGAATTTCTATTGGTAAAGTATTCCAGATTTTAGGTGCTGTGGTATATCAGCCTTAGACCCAGACAGGCACACAGAATCACAAGTCCAAAAAGCACACGCCTTAATTTTCTTTTCCCTTGTGCCCGCAAATCACCACAAATAAATTCAGTCTCTTCCTCTCTTTCTTACTCTTTCTCTTTTTCTTGCTGTCTTCTTTTGCCATCTCCACTCCTCCACAAGAGCTCTGTCTTCCACCTCCCGACTCCGGCTCCCTGAATGGAGTGTGACGGCTTCATTTATGTTGCACCCGGATGTGCTCCAGATGCTCCCTGACAATCTTCCTGCAGCACTTCCTGGTGTGGCGGAAGTGCTGCAGTCCAGGGTTCTGGGATTGTCCACGGGTCCCCACAGGGTTGAGCTTCTAAGCCCTAACGCCAACCAGGGTGGCTGCCCTCTTGTGGATATGGGGATATATTGTTTCTATCCCGGTTTTTCCACTCTTCAGTGCATCCGCCACAGTGCATAACAGCAAAAGGCCGCCTCACCACTTCTTTTCAGGTTGGGTCTTGGAATTATAAGCATATTATAATTATAAGCAGTGGTGGCTCTCAGGCTAGGGATCTGCACTGGCAATCGGAAGGTTGCCGGTTCGAATCCCGTAAATGCCAATAGGGACTCTGCTCTGTTGAGCCCTTGAGCAAGGCCCTTAACCTGCAATTGCTGAGTGCTTTGAGTAGTGACAAAAGCGCTATATAAATGCAAAGAATTATTATTATTATTACACTCATGTGAAGATCTGAGGTTACGACCCGGAGTGTAAGGGGACAGACATTCCAAAATACAGGACGGGGTGAGATTATTTAAGGCTTTGTGAACCATTAGTATATTTTAAAGTCAAATCTAAAAAGATTATAATATGCAAACTTTCGAGGCAACTCAGGTCCCCTAATCATGATTACATCTTGCCTGAAGAAGGGGCCTGAGTTGCCTCGAAAGCTTGCATATTGTAATCTTTTTAATTAGCCAATAAAAGGTGTCATTTCGCTTGGCTTTTCACTACATTCATAATGGCTAACACGGTACAACACCCTAGTACTAAAGTCAAATCTAAAAGACACGGGTAACCAGTGTAACAACACTAAAACTGGTGAAATGTGCTCAGATTTTCTTTTCTAGTTAAGTTTCTTGCTGCTGCATTCTGCACTTACTGTAACCGACTGATGGCTTTCTTAAGTAGTCCTGAGAGAAGTGCGTTACAGTAATCTAGTGGACTGAAAACAAAAGTGTTATCTAATTTTTCAGTGTCTTGTAAAGTTATAAAGGGTCTAACTATAGTCATATTCCTTAAGAAAAAAATGCAGTCCTGGTAATCTGATGAATACGTGATTTAAAGTTTAGGTCAGAGTCAATAGTTACCCCTAAATTCTTTACCTCAGACTTGACTTTTAAACCTAAGGGATCAAGTTTATTTCTAATTAACCTCATTATATGCATTATATGATATGGGTATCTCTGCTCAAGCTGCTGCCCCCGCGACCCGACCTCGGATAAGTGGAAGAGGATGGATGGATGGATAGATGGATATATGCATTTTTGATAATCAGTAAGATTTCTGTTTTCTCCTTATTTAGTTTGAGAAAGTTGCTGAAAGTCTGTAACATCACAGACAGACACAACACTTGGTATGTTTCTCCTTGAAGCCTGCATATCTTTATCCTCATCACTGGAATCAGACAAGAAAGGTCATTTGGTAATTAACCACAGGGAGTGGGCTCCCTGTAGAGCATTTTCCACGTAGAAAAACTGCAGAAATGTATGTAATTGTGCATTTTGTTGCGTCTTTGTACAGAAAATATTCAGCAAATTCCATTTTTAAAGAAATGCAATGTGCTCCTCTACAGTGATTTGAATGAGGGCAATAAAATATGGTTGATTTTAACAATTATCTGGTTACGTAGCTGTAGAAAATATAAGTATACTAGCAAAATACCCGCGCTTCGCAGCGGAGAAGTAGTGTGTTAAAGAGGTTATGAAAAAGTAAAGGAAACATTTTAAAAATAACGTAACATGATTGTCAATGTAATTGTGTTGTCATTGTTATGAGTGTTGCTGTCATATATATATACATATACACATACACACACATATACACAGATATACAGATATATTATATATACATATACACATATATTTTATATATATATATATATATATATATATATATATATATATATATACACATACATACATACATACATACATACATACATATACACACATAGATGCACTTACAATAACATAGAAATCAATATAAACAACATTAACATCATTATCATATGAGAATATGAAGTAATATATAAGAAGCACATTTCATATAAATATAAATAATTAAACAGTAAAATGTTCTTGTATAATTTGCTACCGTGGCTTTTCGTTGGTCTGTCCAGGATATTTAAATCACCTGTAGCTTGCAAACTGTTTCACCTATTGACTTGAAATGTGGTACACATATAATACGTCACGTCTGCTATCCGCTTTATGGGTGATGATTGTATTACTCTTTTTATGTTTATTTTATTTTAGAATCAACTCCTATCTGCGCACACCAGGGCGGCCGTGGGCAGATGCGTATGGTGTATTCACTCCATGTTATCGTGCATTGCGCTGTCAGTGGTATTTTGATAAAAAGAATTTGAACAATATATAAGAAGTGTATAAATTATTAAACAGTAAAACATTAACATTTAAGAAGTAAAGTTACATTGAGTACTACTGCAGTGCCTTCGGGTATACCTCATTTTTTCTTTGCCCATTACATGCTTAAATGTATACATTTTTTGGTGTACCTACCCGAGAACACGCGACATATAACCGACCGTGTGAGAAGCATGGATTTTAAAGAAGCGTTGAGTTCATCTGCTGGTCTCCCTCGTGGAATAACTGGTAATGTTTGACTAAAATGTACAGCGAGTAAAACGACATTACGTCCTTTTTTTTTTGTACGATCTCTGAGATGTTGCTTTTTTCGGTTCAAGGCTTCATAAGCTCTTTTATGTTCCATGGTGTACTTAATAAGTACTAATTATCCCAAACCATCATCTTTGAATGTTGCAAGACTTTCGCCTTGTATGTAGATCGGGGTAATTACATTCATTGCATTCCTAGTCTGAATCACAATCTGATTGTATGGGTGGTTACCTGGCACTGTAGGGTTGCCACCCGTCCTTTAAAATACGGAATCGTGCCGCATTTGAGAATGAAATTGCGCGTCCCGTTTTGAATCAATACTGGACGGGATTTATCCCGTATTTTTTGTATCATTTTTTTTTTAAAGCAGCGTCTCATGCAAATCATCCCACACGCATTTTATGAAGATGCCTCCTTTCCTATTTTTGATTGGGTAATACTTGATGTCATCGTTAGTTTGATTGGTGTTTTTAACTGTCCAGTGAGGAGGGCGTGTCTTTTAAGTACAGTCTGCAAAGTGTTGGCACTGAGATGTGGCATCAGCGCCATACTTGAAGCCCCTAACGTTGCGGTCAGCAAGTCGGCCAACATCCGCCATGTGCCGTCTTTCAGTTGCGAGAAGCAGATCATAGAATGGTTGAAACTGTTGCCCCTAACGTTGCGCCACGGCGTGTGGTTCGTTTATACCTCGTGTCTTCTCATTAAACTTTTATCTCGCGAATATGTTATTGCAATCCGCAGCGGGAGCGTTTCTATAAACTTAATTTAAACTTACGTTTTACACCGTGCTTTGTTTCCCTTATGAACATGCTTGTATGCTTAACTCGCTCCGTTCTCAATTGTTTAATAAATTTTTTGCTCTTCGCTGTTTGCGGCTGTTCCTCCATTTCCCCCTACTTCGTTGTTTTATCTCGCGAATATGTTATTGCAATCCTTAACGGGAGCGTTTCAATAAACTGATTGAAAATAGTTTTGCATTTACCTTTTTAGTAAAAGGCGAGCTTTTAAGCCTGAGAAATCACCGCGTAAATGCACACGTTTAATTGGACATGTGTTAATATGTATGGTTACACAGTATTAAAAGACAGTGAACAATGTCAGTTACCTTTGTTCCCGCGTTTGATAAAAGGTGAGCTTTTAAGCCTGAGAAATCACCCCGTAAATGCACACGTTTAATTGCACATGTGTTAATATGTATGCTTACACAGTATTAAAAGACAGTCAAAAATTAACGTCATTTACCTTCGTTCCCGCGTGTGACTCGTGCTGTAAATCTCTTCCTTGTTTTTAGTTCACGTGATTACGTAGGAGGCGTGATGACGCGATACGTGACTCCGCCTCCTCCATTACAGTGTATGGACAAAAAATATGTTCCAGTTATGACCATTACGCTTTGAATTTCGAAATGAAACCTGCCTAACTTTTGTAAGTAAGCTGTAAGGAATGAGCCTGCCAAATTTCAGCCTTCCACCTACACGGGAAGTTGGAGAATTAGTGATGAGTCAGTCAGTGAGTGAGTGAGTCAGTCAGTCAGTGAGGACTTTGCCTTTTATTATTATAGATATAAAAATGTGAACAAGGCTTTAAGAAGCAATGGTCTTTATTCTCCATCCCAAAAACAATTTTAAAGCCCCAGAACAGATTTCTTTTTAGTGAGTTTTTTGTTTCATACATAAAGTGCAAATTGAAATTTATTTGCTTAGATGATCATGGAACGTGAGATTGACAGGCGGATCGGTGCGGCGTCTGCAGTAATGCGGGCGTTGCATCGGTCTGTCGTGGTGAAAAAGGAGCTGAGCCGCAAGGCGAAGCTCTCAATTTACCAGTCGATCTATGTTCCTACCCTCACCTATGGTCATGAGCTATGGGTAGTGACCGAAAGAACGAGATCGCGAATACAAGCGGCTGAAATGAGTTTCCTCCGCAGGGTGTCTGGGCTATCCCTTAAAGATAGGGTGAGAAGCTCAGTCATCCGGGAGGGGCTCAGAGTAGAGCCGCTGCTCCTCCGCATCGAGAGGAGTCAGATGAGGTGGCTCGGGCATCTGATCAGGATGCCTCCTGGACGCATCCCTGGTGAGGTGTTCTGGGCACATCTGACCGGGAGGAGGCCCAGGGGAAGACCCAGGACACGCTGGAGGGACTATGTCTCCCGGCTGGCCTGGGAAAGCCTTGGGATTCTCCCAGAAGAGCTTGAAGAAGTGGCCGGGGAGAGGGAAGTCTGGGCATCTCTGCTCAAGCTGCTGCCCCCGCGACCCGATCTTGGATAAGTGGAAGAAGATGGATGGATGGATGGATGTTTAGATGATCACTTCTTTTTAGTTTTGTACCTTTGTCTAGCACCATTCACTTGTCCATCTTAACTGTCCTTTGAAGATTGCGCAGGTGTTTTACTTGCCTACTCATATTTGATGTCCCTCTAGTTGGGCTGGAATTTGTAAATTTACTCACTTTGCGGAAACTGTGCTGTTAATGTAAATGAGGACAAGCAGTGGCTTGAGGGATATCACTGAAGACCTCACTCAGTGGTGGAACGGTCAAGTATTTTATCTTTTGTTTGTGCTTGAATTCAAATTTCAGTACTTGCTTCCAATATCAATGTAAAGTCACCAATGAACCCAGCACACACTTTTTTGGGATGTAGGTAGAAGAAATAATGATGCTGGCATGAAGAGAACTTGTAATGTGTACAGCAGGTTTTCAGATAAAGGTTGATGTTCTTTACTTCATGCTTTGTTGTGTTACTATCCTTTATTACAGTTTGTAAAGGAGCACTACAGCACAAATGCAGCTGAACTGTATTCAACCTTGACAGAGGCCTGGAACCTGTCTGCCCCAAATCTTGTGGTGACGATGATGGGAGGTGAGGGGCATTTCCAGATGAAGCCATGGCTTCGAGACACTGTGAGGAAGGGCCTTGTGAAGGCGGCGCAAAGTACAGGTGAGCTGAGGTTTGATTACATGCTGAAGAAGGGACAAGCTGAGTTAGTGACATTTAGAGGAAGCTGGGTCAGCAGTACGGTCCTCCTGTATCTAAGGCAATAGACTGTAAATTACAAGGCTGTGATTCTTCAGTCAGCATTGTTACCCTCTTTCACCTGAGTGTGGCATGTCTGCTTCACGTGTTTGTAGAAAATAAGTTGTTAAAACATATCCTTGACAATAGAATGAGTTCTATAAGTTATTTTCCTGTAACAATTTTGATTCACTTTACTGAACTTTAACAGTTCCCTTGTTCATTTGATTCTCAAACTGAATCCTTACCAGAGAATGAGGCACTCGATTCTTGTTCATTTGATTTGTGAAACTGAATCATTACCTGAGAATGAGACACAGGATTCTAATCCAACTGAATCATTACCCACAAACGAGTCATACAGTTCTCATTCACTTGATTCTCTTATATTCATTTTCCTTATTATTGCTCTATAAATAAAAGTATTTTACACTTAATTCTCTGTGGTGGGTTGGCACCCTGCCCGAGATTGGTTCCTGCCTTGTGCCCTGTGTTGACTGGGATTGGCTCCAGCAGACGCCTGTGACCCTGTGTTTGGATTCAGCAGGTTGGAAAATGGATGGATGGATGGATACACTTAATTCTATGACAAATCTTGACTGCTTTCAGTCAAGAGATGTAAATGCTATTGGAATCCTTAGAATAAGCCATAATGCTTGTGCTTAGCAACGCCACTTACACTATATGGGTCTCCAAAAAGTCATTGGTGATAACATGAGAAAAACAAGTGATAAGATTTTGGTGTTATAACAGTCTAGTATAACAGGTAGGATTTGAACCAGCAGCGCTTTAACTTCAACTTTCAAAGGCAAATGGTTATGTTTTTTTAAACAGCTAAATTTAAGATGTTCTTCTGGACAGGTTTTTAATTTTTATTATATAGAGCAACTTGACTGAACAACCTCTGAAAAGAACTGATAAGTTGATTCTGATTCTCCATCAAGGACATAGGAGCACACCATAAAACTAATGAAGTGAGCACGCTTGTACTGCTTTGTAGCATACTTCGTGATGACGCATCCTGTGAATGACACTATTATAAAATACTGCTATATATTTTATGAGCAAATATTTGATCTTATTCAGAATTGTACATCTATTGAGACGAAACAAAAGACACGTGCTAGAGACTGCCTTGACCTAAGTAACTGATTTTTCTTTTTCTTATAGCAAGCACATTCACAAAGAGAGAAATTTGAAACACTTTTTCAACAGATCACTAGACAATTTCAATAATAAGTTCCCATTCCATGCCAATCAGTCAGACTTTTTCATTTGACTCTAGTCACTGCCAATCACATCTTCTTTTTTTTTCCTCCCAAGTGGATTTTCTGTGTATTGTCTCTGTCAGCAGGGCGCCCCATGTGTAGTGAAGGGCAACTTGACAACGATTTGTTCATTTTTGAACAACTGTTTTTAGTCAATCCTATAAATCAATTTGCGAGCAGAAACAAATTAATGGAGCTCAATGGGAGAACGAAAGACACTGATGATGTCACACAGGACACCCAACTTGCATGGGTGTCCTGTGTGACATCATCAGTGTCTTTTGTTTTGTTGATGCTGGTAGATGTTTAAAGTGTATGTGTGCAAGAAGCGCCAGGATCATGAGTCTCAACTCACTTCACTGATGACTCTTCAATATCGGCGGATGCAAACTCTGTCACGGATGATTCTCTCATTCATCATACAAGCACAATTCAGTGTCAACACATGTATACTGGAATGTATTAATTGTTTTGCTTTTAAAAATTATTGAAATTATCTTAAACTGAATATATAATCTGCAGTATAATAAAAATAATATGTTTATGTTCCTTCGCACATTCTGAACCTTAAAATATATTATTCTAATTTCTTAACAGTTTTTTGTTTTCATTTTGCACACACTTTGTTATGGCTCATTGGCTGCACTGGGCATGTATCACTGATTCTTTTGAGTTTAAACTGAATCATTACCCGAGAAGGAGTAACACTATTCTCGTTCATTTGATTCATGAATGAATCATTACCCAAGAACAAGTTACATGATTTTGAAATGCAACATCTTTTTTTAAATTATTCATCTTAAATGTGCTGTCATGCTTTGTGTACTGAAACAGGACAATGTCATATGAATTATCATCATGTAAAATATATATACAATTATACATTTTATGACCAGTTGGGGGCAACATGGAGCTAAAAACCCTGCAAACATAAGTGCCGGTTTCAAATAAATAAGTGATTGATTACTATAAAATACCTTTAATAGGTTATGCAGAAGAGTAACACAATACAATTCTCTCTTTCTTCTCTCTCTTCCTCCACTCCACCCAAGTGAGCTTTGTTCACGTCACCCAACTCCGACTCACCCGGGTGAAGCAGAGTAGCTTCCTTTATACCAGACCCTGGAGTACTTCTGGTGCTATCACATTGTATCTAGGAAGCACCTCTAAAATGAGAAAAATAAGAAAAAAATCCTTTCCACAGCTACCCATGGTGGCTTCCACAAAACCCAGCAGGGCTGCCCATTGCAACTATGACTCCCATGCAAGCCTATGGTAGTGTACGCTGAAACCCACCCAAGAGCTGCTGACACCTATTGTCCTGGGAGGACACATGGCCCAGGAGGCAGTTTCCTTCCATCCTTTTATTATCAAGGATTCCCATCCATGTAATGAACCATCTGCCCTGGCAGGAATGCCAGTTAATCCATGTGCTCTTTGACAATACATACAATATACAAAATAACATACTGTATGACCAGCATTTAATCCTAAAAAGCAATCAAATGAATCAAAAGACTTGATTCACTTAACGCTTTGGAGACTTCATTTTTTTTGTTTCGTCAAACTCTTTTTTATTACCCAGATTCTAAAAAATATAAAACTAACAAAATGATTTTTCAGTACCACTCTCATTGTCACTTTCCTCCAAAAACTCAAAATCCTCATCTGACAGTATAAATCTGAGTCATCGACAATACACAACACATCACAACGGCACAGGATTCCTTTTGACAAGAGCAGCTGCCAGCATTAGATGCCATGCTGTAATGAAAATGAATGTCAATTCATCTTTATCTCATGGTCTTTGCTGCCATCTACTAGATAAAATTCTAAAATACATTCTAGGTGATTGTTTTTTGAATGGTAGCCTTCAATTCTGCCTTGAAAGCATTAAATAGGTAACTCATAAGTATCAGTTCAGTAAAGTGAATCAAAATTCCAATCACTGCCCATTTGCCCAGAGCATCCATAATGGTCAAGTTGAAAATCCTAGTCTTACATGAATCGTTTTCTCTGGTCAGGAGCCTGGATAGTAACCAACGGATTGCGTTTTGGTGTCACAAGACATGTGGGAGAAGCTGTGAGGGATCATTCACTAGCAAGCACTTCATCAAAGGTCAAAGTCATTGCTATTGGAATAACGCCATTGAAGATGGTGCATGACCGAGAATGCTTATTCACTGCCAAGGTAACGTATGTCCTCAGCTTGGTACCATCCTGCCATGTTATTATCAAGGCTTCTTCTTGGTTTTCTAGGAGGCCACATGTAAACATTAAATTAGTTCACATGTCAACGCTTCTATATATTTTTTTCACTTTCCTTATTTTTTAGGTCCCCTTGGAAATTCATTTTTGTATCAATCAGCAGACATTTAAAGTGGGGAGGGTGGTGCTGCTAGTGGTCTCCCCAGCAGCTGATTAATAAAACAGATGAACCAGTAACCTTGGGGCTTAATGTCCAATGGACTAAAAACTAGACAACAGTGCTGGTCTTCAGATTAGAACATTAGAATAATCTAGATGAGAACAGGCCATTCTCTCCAACAAAGCTTGCCAGTTCTATACACATAATTCTCCCAAAATAACATCATCAAGTTTTGCAGGTCAATAAGTGTTACTGTCTACAGTACCACACTAATTGGTAGATTGTTCCAGGTGTTTATGGAGTTCTGCGTGAAGAAACGTTTGTGTGAAATTTCCCCTTAACAAGTTTCCAACTGTGTCCTGTGTTCTTGATGAACTCATTTTAAAATAACAGTCTTGATCCACTGGACCAATTCCACTGATAATATTAAACACTTCAATCATATCTCCTCTTAATCTTCTTTTGTTTAAACTGTAAAGGCTCAGCTCTTTTAATCTTTCCTCATAACTCATCCCCTGTAGCCCTGGAATCAGCCTAGTCGCTCTTCTCTGAGCTTTTCCAGGCACTTTTACATCCTTTTTGTAGCCTGGAGACCAAAACTGCACCCAGTACTCCAGATGAGGCCTCACAAGTGTGTTATAAAGCTTGAGCAGAACCTCCTTGGACTTGTACTCCACACATCAAGGCACTATATAACCAGACATTCTGTTAGCCTTCTTAATGGCTTCTGAACACTGTCTGGGAGATGAGAATGTTTAGTCCATTATGACTGATAAATCCTTCTCATCAGACATACTTTTGTTTTTCAGACCTCCCATTGTATATTCAAACCTAACATTTTTACTTCTACATTTACATTTACATACATTAAATTAAGTCCCTTTTTAATAATTCAACAGATTCTTGATTATTTGCCAATCCCCCTAGACTGGTATTATCTGAAAACTTAAGTAGCTTGTTACTTATCTTCTTCTTCTTTTGGCTGCTCCAGTTAGGGGTTGCCACACCAGATCATCTTCTTCCATATCTTTCTGTCCTCGTCATCTTGTTCTGTTACACCTATCACCTGCATGTCCTCTCTCACCACATCCATAAACCTTCTCTTAGGGCTTCATCTTTTCCTCTTGCCTGGCAGCTCTATCCTTAACATCCTTCTCCCAATATACCCAGCATCTCTCCTCTGCACATGTCCAAACCAACGCAATCTTGCCTCTCTGACTTTGTCTCCCAACCATCCAACTTGAGCTGACCCTCTAATGTCTTCATTTCTAATCCTATCCATCCTCGTCACACCCAATGCAAATTTTGGCATATTTAACTTTGCCACCTCCAGCTCTGTCTCCTGCTTTCTGGTCAGTGCCACCATCTCCAACCCATAAAACACAGCTGGTCTCACTACCGTCCTGTAGATCTTCCCTTTCACTCTTGTTGATACCCGTCTGTCACAAATTACTCCGGACACTCTTCTCCACCCATTCCACCCTGCCTGCACTCTCTTTTTTACCTCTCTTCCACAATCCCCATTACTCTGTACTGTTGATCCCAAGTATTTAAACTCATTCACCTTCACCAACTCTACTCCTTGCATCCTCACCATTCTACTGACCTCCCTCTCATTCACACACATGTATTCTGTCTTGTTCCTACTGACCTTTATTCCTCTCCTTTCTAGAGCAAGTTTCCACCTCTCCAGGGTTTCCTCAACCTGCTCCCTACTATCGCTACAGATCACAATGCCATCAGCAAACATCATAGTCCACGGGGACTCCTGTCTAATCTCGTCTGTCAACCTGTCCATCAGCATTGCAAATAAGAAAGGGCTCAGAGCTAATCCTTGATGTAATCCCACCTCCACCTTGAATGCATCCGTCACTCCTACTGCAGACCTCACCACTGTCACACTTCCTTCGTATATATCCTGTACAACTCTTACATACTTCTCTGCCACACCCGACTTCATCATACAATACCACAGCTCCTCTCGAGGCACCCTGTCGTATGCTTTCTCCAGGTCCACAAAGACAAAATACAACTCCTTCAGGCCTTCTCTATACTTCTCCATCAACATCCTCAGAGTAAACATTGCATATATGGTGCTCTTTCCTGGCATGAAACCATACTGCTGCTCACTAATCATCACCTGAATTCTTAACCTAGCTTCCAGTACTCTTTCCCATAACTTCATGCTGTGGCTCATTAATTTATCCCTCTGTAGTTACTACAGTCCTGCACATCCCCCTTATTCTTAAATATCGGCACCAGTACACTTCTTCTCCACTCCTCAGGCATCCTCTCACTTTTCAAGATTCCATTAAACAATTTGGTTAAAAACTCCACTGCCATCTCTTCTTAAAACCTCCATGCTTCCATAGGTATGTCATCTAGACCAACGGCCTTTCCATTTTTCATCCTTTTCATAGCTGTCCTCACTTCCTCCTTGCTAATCCATTGCACTTCCTGATTCACTATCTCCACATCATCCCACCTTCTCTCTCTCATTCTCTTCATTCATAAGCCCCTCAAAGTACTCTTTCCATCTGCTCAATACACTCTCCTTGCTTGTGAGTACGTTTCCATCTTTATCCTTTATCATCCAAACCTGCTGCACATCTTTCCCAGCTCGGTCCCTCTGTCTAGCCCACTGGTCCTTTTCTCTCTCCTTAGTGTCCAGCCTCTCATACAACTCATCATACGCCTTTTCTTTAGTCTTCGCCACCTCTCTCTTCACCTTGTGCCTTATCTCGTGTACTCTTGTCTACTTTCTGCATCTCTCTGACTATCCCACTTCTTCTTCACCATCCTCTTCCTCTGTATACTCTCCTGTATTTCCTCATTCCACCACCAGATTTTCTTTTCCTCCTTCCTCTGTCCAGATGTCATGCCAAGCACCCTCCTTGCTGTCACCCTTACTACATCTGCTGTAGTTGCCCACTGTCTAGTAACTCTTCACTAACACCCAGTGACTGCCTCACCTGCTCCCTAAACTCAACCTTGCAGTCTTGCTGTTTCAACTTCCACCATTTGATCTTTGGCTCTGCCCTCACTCTTTTCCTCTCTTGATCTCCAACGTCATCCTACAGACCACCATCCTATGCTGCTTAACTACACATTCCCCTGCCATCACTTCACCACTTCAATATCAATCTTTAATTTAATATTGTTTTTTTGTATCAGTATGCTGCTGCTGGAGAATGTGAATTTCCCCTTGGGATTAATAAAGTATCTATCTATCTATCTATCTATCTATCTATCTATCTATCTATCTATCTATCTATCTATCTATCTATCTATCTATCTATCTATCTATCTATCTATCTATCTATCTATCTATCTATCTATCTATCTATCTATCTAGATAGATAGATAGATAGATAGATAGATAGATAGATAGACAGACTCTTCTGCATAGGATGTAATCTACCTGTGTGCATCTTCCTCCACTCTTGTACATCACCATATGTTCCTCCCTCTTCTTAAAATACGTATTCACCACAGCCATATCCACCCTTTTGGCAAAATCCACTATCCTCTGACCTTCTTCATTCCTCTCCTTGACAGCATACCTACCCATCACCTCCTCGTCTCCACCGTTCCCTTCACCAACATGCACATTGAAATCCGCTCCAATCACCACTTTCTATCCCTTGGGTAAACTGTTCATCACTTCATCCAACTCACTCCAGAAATTTTCTTTCTCATCCATCGCACACCCAACTTGCGGTGCATATACACTAACAACATTCACCATCACACCTCCAATTTCTAGGTTTATAATCATTACTCTGTCTGACACTCTTTTCACCTCCAAAACACTCTTCACATACTGTTCCTTTAGAATAACTCCTACCACATTTCTCCTCCCATCCACACCATGATAGAACAATTTGAATCCACCTCTGATCCACCTGGCCTTACTCCACTTCCATTTAATCTCTTGCACGCACAATATATCAATCTTCCTTCTCTCCATCATCTTGGCTATTATTTGTCATACTGCCAAGATCCAAAGTTCCTACCCTCAGTTTCACTCTTTTTACCTTCCTCCTCTCCTCTTGCCTCCAGACACATCTCCCCCCTCTTCTTCTCCTTCTTTGGCCAACAGTAGCCCAATTTCTGGCAGCACCCTGTTGGCTAACAGCACTGGTGGCGGTTGTTGTTAACTTGGGGCTCGACTGATCTAGTATGGAAGTTTGTATTATTGTCCGCGTATTGATTTGGCAAAACTTTACACTGGATGCCCTTCCTGACGTAACCCTCCCCATTAATCCGGGCTTGGGGCCGGCACAAACAAACACACTGGCTTGTACATCCCCTGTGGCTGGGTTTAAATCATTTATAAATAATTTATAAATATTTAAATCATTTAAATAATTTATAAATATTAAAATATGCGGTGGGTTGGCACCCTGCCCGGGATTGGTTCCTGTCTTGTGCCCTGTGTTGGCTGGGATTGGCTACAGCAGACCCCCGTGAGCCTGTGTTTGGATTCAGCGGGTTGGAAAATGGATGGCTGGATATTAAAATATCAGCGGCCCTAGCACTGACCCCTGCTGGTCACCACTCTTAACATCTGCCAATTCTGATGAGTTTCCTCGCATCATCACCCTTTGCTTCCTGTGTCTGAGCCAATTCTGCACCCATCTACAAACAATACCCTGACCTCCCACTTCTTTTAGTTTGATGCCCAACTTCTCATGTGGCACCTTATCAAATGCTGTCTGAAAGTCAAGAAAAATAATATCACAAGCTCCACTTTGATCATTTCCTTTTGTTGCTTCCTCATACCATTCCAGAACGTTGGTAAAACATGACCTCCCTCTTCTGAGCCCATGCTGACTGTTCAGTAAAACTCCTTTTCTTGTCATATGTTACTGAATCTTATCCTTAATAATTCTTTCCATTAATTTACCTGTGATGCAGATCCTGGATTATTGTTTGAATTTCCCGTCACCCTTCTTATATAAAGTTCTTTGGAATTTCCGCAGTGCACATGGACTTCCTAAAAATATGCATCAAAGGTTTATATATATACTTGCTAACCTCTATAAGAGCCCAAGGGTAAATGTTATCTAGTCCTGGTGATTTGTTTGATTTCAGCCTTTTTAATCTTCTCCCTTACCAATTGCTAAATCACTCAGTACCTCCTTAGTAGTCCCTGTTACTGCTGGGAGGTTATCCATTTACTCACTTGTGAAGACCTCAGAAAAATGCGAGTTTACGGCATCTGCTACTTCACAGTCTGCATTTTAATTCCCCTTTACTATTCCTGAGGCACTTCACCTCCTCCTTCACTGTTTACACGTTCCTGAACACTTTATAATGTTACAGCTCTTTTCATATTAGAACACTGGCTGGTTTAGCGACTTATTTAGGGTCAAACAGTGAGGCAGTGATGGTGACTGAGCCAGTAGCTTAGACATTTATGGTCCAGCACCATACCCACTGTGTTACACTGACAGGATATTTTCTCCTTTTTAAAGATTTACTTAAATTTGGGTGCTCTTATTTTCAGAATGATGAGCCAGCATATTATCATGCTGAAGACCTGCCTCATGGCCCCACTTACTCACTGGATAGCAACCATTCTCACTTCATACTGGTAGAGGAAGATGAGCAACATCCCGATGGAACCACAGATCTGCGAATTAAACTACTAAAGCACATTTCTGAACAGCGTACAGGCTATGGAGGTGAGAGATGCGGTTACCCAATAATGATATGTGCATGGTATTGAGTAAACCATTGGGCTACCAGCACAGTGGCTTAGCAAGCTAATCTCACTCAGGAACCAGAACCAGCCTAACAGTCCAGGTCAATGTTTTTTTCCATTACAAGCAACAGTTTTATAAAAGATATTATTTGTACTTGTGCCCACAGGAAACATACAGTGCCAATTGTTTTTTTAGTCATTATTTTATGCTCTTGTTTCAGATTCTACTTTTCTCTTAGCACCATTTTTAGTTTTGAACAATGTCTCTTTCTTTCAAGTTTTGGGTATACAAATATGTACTTTCTCTTTATACAGTTCCTATAAAAGGTACTCAAACCCTTGAAAGTTTTCACATTTTTTGTAAAACAACATTGAATCACAATGGACTGAATTTGGCTTTTTTGTTACTGATCAACATTACAAAGACTCTTTAATCTCAAATTGAAAACAGATCTCTGCAAACTGGTCTACATTAATTACAAACATAAAACACAGAATAATTGATAACATAACTATTCACCTCCTTTAATACAAAACACACCTGGGTCATCACTAATGCAGCCAGTTGGTTTTAGATGTCCCAGAATTAGTTCAATGGTGGTCACCAGTCTGGGGTTTCAATTGAATGTCGTACAAATGTGTCTGAATGTGAAAGGGCCAGCTTGTGGGTTGTCAGTATAGTGGACTAAACTACACAATGAAGACTAAAGAACACTCCAAGCAACTCCATGAAAAGGTGACTGCAAACCATAAGCCAGTGTATGGAGACAAGAAAACATCCAAATCACTGAATATCCAGCTGAATCAGTCATTAAGAAATGGAGAGTCTGGCACAGTGGTAGATCTCCCTAGGGCAGGCCATCCACAAAAACTGAGTGATGATGCGAAACGAAGATTGACCTCTGAGAAGTCTAAAGGAGTTATAAGCTATAGTGGACAAGATTGGGGAGACCATGCAGATAACAGCTGTACTGGTGGGCATGTACTGCCACAGCTTTGAGGGAGAGTGGTAAAGATTTAAAAACAATACACATGACATCTTGGCAGAAGGCACTTGGGAGACTCTGAAATCAGTTGGAGGAAAGTATTATGGTCTGATGACACAAAAATGAAACTTTATGGTCATCAGAGTAAATATATTTGGCATAATCAGAAGCACACTCATCTGTAAAACATTGTGGTGGCAGCATTGTGCTGTGGAGATGCATTTCTGCAACAGGCCCTGAAAAGCTTGTGAGGGTAAAATGAATGGAGCAAAATATGGGAAATTCTTACAGGAAAATCTGATGTAGCCTGCAGGAAACCTTTGCCATTTGCTTTCCAGCAAGACAACGAGCACCAAGCTTAAAGCCAAAGTAAAACTGGAATGGCTTAAGAACAACAATATGAATGTCCTGGAGTGGCCAAGTCAGACTCCACATCTCAATCCAAATAGAAATTGGTAGCTGTTCACTTGTAAGCAACATGCTGCCTAGCAGACATTGAGCAGCTTTGCAAAGAAAAAGGAAGAAAAATGGAAGTGTGGACATGTGCAAAGCTGAAGGAGACAGACTGTCATGGCTGTCATGGAGATACTTAGGTAATCTGTTATTTTGCGTTTTAAATTTATTTAAGTTAACTCACTTGGCAGAGATCTGTTGTCACTTTGACATTAAACAATTTTTCTTTCTGTTGATCAGTGTAAAAAAAAAAACAAAATTATATCAATGTAATGTGAAGCCTTTCAAAGGGGGTGCATACCTTTGTCAACGTTTCCAAGTTGAACAATTCTCAAAAGGCCAAACGGTAAATATTTTACAAAAAGAAACAAATCTTTAAGAAAATCAAACTGATCAAAAAATTAAAAAGGAAGTACTGGCACCAACAGCTTCAACACTTCAGCATTTTGTTCCAGTGCAGGGTTGATTGGACTGAGTCAAATAGGGTAAGGTGCAGAATGTTGTGGGAGAACATGGACTAAAACCACTCTGGGTCAAGAAGAGCCCGTGAGTTGGAATGGTTATGTTATTAGGATGGACCCCACCTCCGTCACCCCCATTGTGAGTCAATCCCACTAGGACAACGCCAAGCAAAGGTCAATAGGAGAAGACCTGTGGAAGACCCTGAACACTATAAGGGGATCATATCTCTCGGCTGACTTGGGTTTTCACAAGGAGGAGCTGGAGACCTTCTTTGGGGTTGGGTGATCTGGCTGGCCGAGCTCAGTGCCGTAATGAGTGAAGGTGATCCGATAAAAGAATATGACTTTGGACAACTATGTCCCAGATGCTTTAATTAAGTGGCTATAAGGTACAATTGTAAAGTTTGATTTGACAAAACTGAATTTGCACACCATTAATCAGCATCTAGACACTGAGTTTGATAGTCTGAGATTATAGTCCTGATTTGTGGAAGCAGCCACTTTATTGACTCCTAGTATACTTCAATAATTTAGAGGTACTTCTGGCTGATTTAAGACAGAATTAAAAACTGTTTTTTTACTGAATATTTAGTTTATGGAAACTCCCCTTGGTAAAAGGGAATACCCTGACCAAAACTTAAGTCTATGGGATCACCTAAATTATTGCTGTGCCAAAGCTGGCAGAACTGGAGGAAAACAAGAACAATGAAAGGGGCTTCAGCAAGTTCAACTGGCTGTGGTTTGTCCCTTGTCTTGAAGCTCCTTCTTCTACAAGATGAGCCTTCTGACAACAGAAATATCTAGGTGGACTTACTAATTGGTTGGTTAATATATTTTGTTGTGTATTAATCGAAATTGCAGTTTCATTAATGTTAAAGAAGAAACAGCACATTAAAGTAACTACTGTATGAAGTTTAAACCTTTCCATAAGGCATACAATGTAGCTTTAACATGTGTTAAAAATGCACTTCGTCTTTTAGGAGTTTACTTTCTTTGTATTTGTTAGCTTGTTTATTCTTATCCTTCAAGAACATAAAAATACTTTGTTGTGTCATTTGTTCCTGTTGTAGGCACTGGAAGCATTGAGATCCCAGTACTTTGCTTACTCATTCATGGAGATCTAAACACTTTGGAGGTAAAAATAGTTACATACAGTTGACGAGGTGCTTGGTTTTACTCGCATTTGAACAGCAAATTTATAACAAAAAAATCCATCAGTCATTTGTGATCACCAGATATTTGTTTTTACAATATGTTTGTATGATATGAAACAACAGCAAAATAAATATTTATATTATATGAGTATATAATAGGGCAGCGCGGTTGCACAGTGGTAACTCTGCAAGACGAAACTTCTCGTCCCTGGTCCTCCCTGCATGAGGTTTACAGCTGGATGCTCCACACAGTCTATAGACATTCAGGTTAGGGGGATTGGTGATGCTAAATCAACCCATGTGTGTGTGTGTGTGTGTGTGTGTGTGTGTCTGAGTGTATGCATTCACTCTGCTATGGCGTGGCACCCTGTCCAGGCAATTGTTCCTGCCTTGTGCCCTATGCCTGCTGGGATATGCTGCAGCTACACTGATCAGGATAACATTGGTTTAGAAAGTGAGTCAATTGATGTATATAAAATATATTTGTGTGTTTGTGTGTGTGTGTGTGTGTGTATGTGTGTAGTGGGCTCTGAGTTTCACAAATGAAATTAATGAACGGTTCTTTTAAAAAGCACACTCTATTCTTGAGATAATAGATACAGATTTAGAGTCTTTCAGCAACAAATAAAAAGAAAAAGAAAAGGAATCTTCATATAAAACACAACACGAATTCTAGACTTAAAATAGTACTTGGGTGTTGTACCGTGTTAGCCATTATGAATGTGGAGAAAAGCCAAGCAAAATGACCCCTTTTATTGATTATCTAAAAAGATTACAATATACAAGCTTTCGAGGAAACTCAGGCACCTTCTTCAGGCAAAATGTAATCTTGGGGCCTGAGTTGCCTCGAAAGCTTGTATATTGTAATCTTTTTAGTTAGCCAATAAAAGGGGTCATTTTGCTTGGGTTTTCTCTATAGACTTAAAATACAAAAGCATCTTCTTTGGCACTGCTCCTCTAGAGAGGCATAGGAATGCAGCATTCAAGACTGAGCAGAAAGATAGAAACCTGGTAGTCGAGGGAATGGCAATTGTACTAGCAAGACAAGCACTTTAAAAGACTTTCATTACCGTGTCATATGCAAGCTGTGAATTAAGGCAGCTGATCCCGTGCCTCACTGACACGTTTGTATGAAACAGTGCATTCTTTGAAGTTAAACCACGTCTTGAAAGCACAACTTTATCTGCCCCATAAATCAGTACATAAATATATATATATATATATATATATATATATATATATATACAAATATATTGTGACAAAAAGGTGCTGCATGAGCGCCAACCCGACACAGACAGACACAGGAGGCACGCTTATAAAACAAATAATTCTTTTATTTTCTTTGTCTGTGGGCTATGTCTTCCCCGTACCCTCAGACACAACACAGTCCCCACAAGCACAACTCCACACAATACTTTTATATTTCTCTTATTCTTCCTCCACTCCTCCTCCGCAAGCTTCGTCTTCCTCCTCCTGACTCTGGCTCCCCGAGTAGTGGCTTCTGGCTCCTTTTATAATGCACCTGGAAGTGCTCCAGGTGCTTGATGACTTCATTTCTGGCAGCAGTTTCGGATGTGGCGGAAGAACTGCCCATGAGGGCTCAGCAACTCCAGCTGCAGCACCTCCTGGTGGCACCTGTGGATCCCAACAGGGCTGTAGCAAACTCCAACTCCCATGAAGTCCTGAGGGAGTTCCCAAGGCACCTCTGCATCCCAGGGGGGTTACCATCTAGCGTCCTGGGGGAGGTAATGTACTGGCCACGCTTGCTCCCCTTGTCCTCCCAGTGTGGGTACGTCCCAGCACGCTACAATATATATACATATATACACACACACATATATATATGTACATATATATACACATACATATACAAATATACATATACACATACTGTACATATACATATATATATATATATATATATATATATATATATATACACACACACACATACATATATGTACATATATATATATATATATATATATACACATACATACACATATATACATATTGTGAGAACCCAGCCCAGCCACAGACAGACAGACACGTTTATTTATCTCGCTATGATTCAACAGCACCACAATGCCTAAAACAGCCAACTCAGTCTCTTTCTCTCTCTTGACTCTTTCTTTCTTTCTTTCTTTTCCCTCTTTGGCCACCACCTCTTCCTCCTGACTCAGGCTCCCGTCTTCTCCCTCCCGACTCTAGCCTCGAGTGGAGTGCAGCGGTCTCCTTAATACAGCACCTGGAAGTGCTCCAGGTGCTTCTTGATTAACATCTAGCAGCACTTCCGGAGCTGTCCAGGTGCCCCCTGGCAGTGGCCACGTCCTGCCACAGGGTTGAGTGACCTGGCTTTGCGGCCCCCATGCAACCCAGGAAGGCTGCCCTCTCATATTCCAGGGAAAATACTGTCCCTCTCCCGGTCCCGGTGTCCCAGTGGGGCAATGTCCCTGGACATCTGTCACTATATATATATATATATATATATACAGTATGTATATTGTGGCTAGGTCATGAAAAGTAAAAGTTGGGACACCTACCAGGTCATACCATTAAATTAACTGAAAACATCTAACAAAAACAATACCATCCATTATCCAACCCGCTATATCCTAACTACAGGGTCACGGGGGTCTGCTGGAGCCAATCCCAGCCAACACAGGGTACAAAGCAGGAAACAAACCCCAGGCAGGGTGCCAGCCACCACAGGGCACACATACCACACACACTAGGGACAATTTAAAATCGCCAATGCACCTAACCTGCATGTCTTTGGACTGTGGGAGGAAACCCATGCAGACACAGGGAGAACATGCAAACTCCATGCAGGGAGGACCCGGGAGGCGAACCCAGGTCCCCAGGACTCCCAACTGCAAGGCAGCAGCGCTACCCACTGCGCCACCGTGCCGCCCATCAAAAACAATACCTCCTGGCGTTATTATTTCTCGCCTTCAGGCTCAATGTAAGCAAATAAGTTCAGTTCTGGTCACAAATGTAGGCTCTAATATTTAGTTGGTCACTCTGGTCGCAGAATACACTTCATTTTAGGCAGCTGGCGAGGCTAAGTGTCCTCACTGGACATTTTTTTTGGTTCTGCGGATAGAGAAGAAGGGAATGTTAATGACAGACTCCTCTCATCCCAGCAGTTTATTACATACGTCTAACAAGCTTGTGAGGAGATCCTCTGATGCACATATAAATTACAATATACATATGTACAGTATATATACAGTGGGATAATATACAGTATGTAAATATAAAAATGTGGCAGTACTAGGGTGTTGTACCATGTTAGCCATTCTGAATATAGTGAGAAGTCTAGCAAAATTACACCTTTTATTGTCTAAGTAAAAAGATTGCAATATGCCAATTTTCAAGACAACTCAGGCCCCTTCTTCAGGCAAAATGTAATCAATTGTAATTGTAATTGTAATGTAATTGCCTGAAGAAGGGGCCTGAGTTGCCTTGAAAGCTGGCATATTATTATGTAGCAGATATTTGTGTTAATATCAAATAGTTTTTCTCGATTGCTTAGACTCATTTTTTGAAAATAAGCTCCAGTTTCTAGAATTGTAAACACAATTTCATAACTGCACACTCAGCTCCCCAAACTTGAAACTTTCAGGTCAAAACCAAACGCTCTACTCAAAACCATTAATCTTATATCAAAACCAAATTTTGCCTCCAGACATAACCTCAAAGGACCTCAAAAACACATACCCTACAACATAGCCTCACACCATGAGGAGATCAACTCAGATCATTTTTCTAAAAGCCTGTTACTCTTATTGTTATTATTGTACCCCCCCCCCCCCAATAACCTCTTAACATAAAGAGGATTGTGCTCATTCCCTGTGGTCAAGTTGGTGTACGTGATCTTGGAGACTATCCAGGAAAGCCAGTGGAAGCACAGTGTCGTATGGACCAAGGATGGCATGTCAGTGGAGGACCCCTTGGTGGCTGATGGCAGCACACATTGTCAATTTCCCCCCTCACTGGCCAGGGACATTGCCAATGGCCTATTGGCCAATTATGTTCCTCCCCTTCCTCCATATAGTGAGGTTGAAGCCTGCATCATCAACAAAGATGAGCTCACGAGGACTGTGTCTTGCCTCTATTTTCAAAGGTTCTCTACAAAAGATTCCACACACTGCAGTAAATGATTACTCTGAAACTCACTGCTAGGGTACATAAAAAAGGCCATAAATACAGTTTGTTTCTGACTATATAGTGCTGCAGAGTACTTTAATAACTACTGTAACTACACTCAAATACTTCACACATTATGAAAAAATCATGCCTGCACATATTCCAGGCATTCTGTTTTAACTCCATCTGAGTTCATTTTAAAAGGAACATGAGAGGCCTGTTTCATCGTCAACCTGTTATTTTGTAGAACAATGTGGTCAATTGTGGAAATGCTGACTGCATCAGTCCCTCGGGAAGATTTCTTGATCCTCAATAACCCTCTGTTATATCTCCCATAAGCAAATAGCGTTGTTGGCTATAACCATATTGATCATCACCCTCTCTTGTTCTTCAGAAAACAGGGTTCTTCTGCCTCCACCTGGTGGTTGTCTCTCAGTTCTGGAAAACAAAATCCTGAAAAGTACTAACTGTAAAACCGTACATTTTACAATAGGAACATAAAATAATTATGAGAAATGGGGCTATAATTTGATGCATTTCAGACTGCATACAGTTCAACAAAGCAAAGAGCTACAGTACACATAGGTGTTGTACATAACAAGGTACTGTACTCCAAAATTACAATAGAGAGCAGTATGCAAATGATCCATCGATTTTCCTCTCTAAACATTTGTATTATAGAAGCTATTGTGAAGGGGCTAAGGTTTGGTTGACCAGCTTCTGCCATCGACATCCCATGCACAAGGACCTGATCAAGAGTGACCCCAATGCCTCCCTTTTAAAAACTGGCATCTCCTCCACTTATCCCATTTGGACCTTGCAGTGTAAGGAGATGCACGCCAACAAGTGCAGTCCACTTTCTTAACTGAGGTCAGTTTCCTTCAGTGTCTGCAGGGAAACCCGATGAGCCCCTCAGTGTGGGGGGACGACATCACTCAGGGCGCTCCTTCTCCCAAGAAAGTGCTCAGTAAGTGCGCCCCTATCACCACCTCCAGTTCCCATGGCCCTGATTCTCACTCCCGACCTACTGCCTCACTCCATAAACTCAGATGCTCTCTCTATCTCTGCCTCACTGTCTTTCATTTCCCTTTCAACCTTCTTCTTATTCTTCTTCTTCATCTTCTTCTTCTCATCCTCCTCCTCTCGGTCACTGGCCAGTCTGTTTTCCTCCAATCTTCCTTTTTTTCACCTTATTAATCCATTCCTGCACTCGTGCTTCCCATTTTTAAAGCGGGGACGTGGCACAGCTGCGACAATCAGCAGCTCCTGGGAGGTCCTGCTCCTGTGCATTAAGTGCAGGGCCATCCACTCCTGCATTGTGCATGGAAACCGCTCTCGCCACGTTACCACGCCCCACCAAACAAAGATGCGAGTGGGGCGATTATTTATTTAAAAGACGGCAATCAGCTGCGGACCTCACTTTACCACAGTTTGTATTTTGGTAGATGTGGTATGGCTTGGGATTTTTAGTTAAAAAGTTTGGTAATAGTGTGTAAGTGATCGAGAAAAACGGTAACAGAGAGTCAGGCACTCTGTGGTGTGAGAATCCTGCAGAGACGTTGGTGCCACTGGGAGGAGTAGAAGCATTAAAAATCTGGTCCTGTAACCCTCAAGGGAGAAGGGAAATGGTTTCACCTTCTTCTTCTTCTTTCGGCTGCTCCCGTTAGGTGTTGCCACAGCGGATCATCTTTTACCATCTCTTCCTTTCCTCTGTATTTTGCTCTGTTACACCTATCACCTTCATGTCTTTTCTCACCACATCCATAAATCTTCGCTGAGGCCTTCCTCTTTTCCTCTTGCCTGCAGCTCCATCCTTAACATCATTTTCCCAAGATACCCAGCATCTCTCCTCTGCACATGTCCAAACCAACGCAATCTCACCTTTCTGACTTTGACTCCCAACCGTCCAACTTGAGCTGACCCTCTAATGTCCTCATTTCTAATCCCATCCACCCTTGTCACACCCAATGCAAATCTTAGCACTTTAACTCTGCTACTTCCAGCTCTGTCTCCTGCTCTCTGGTCAGTGCCACCATCTCCAACCCATATAACATAGCTGGTCTCACTACCGTCCTGTAGACCTTTCCTTTCACTCTTGTTGATACCCGTCTGTCACAAATTACTCCTGACACTCTTCTCCACCCATTCCACCCTGCCTGCACTCTCCTTTTCACCTCTCTTCCACAATCCCCATTACTCTGTACTGTTGATCCCAAGAATTTAAACTCATCCACCTTCGCCAACTCTACTCCCTGCATCCTCACCATTCCACTGACCTCTCTCTCATTTACACCATGCTTGTTCATTTTTATCTTCTTCTTTTTATTTTGGCTGCTCTTGTTAGGGGTCGCCACAGTGGATCATCTTGTTGTCCGCATATTGATTTGGCAAAATTTTACACCGGATGCCCTTCCTGACGTAACCCTCCCCATTTATTCGGGCTTGGGACCGGCACGAAGAAACACACTGGTTTGTGCATCCCCTGTGGCAGGGTTTCTTGTTCATTTTTATCAGTCCTCTTTATTTATCCAGAGGTAATGAATGTTTGCACAAATTAATGTTGCTGGCTGTTTGAAGTTTTCGATTATGTGAAATACTAAATAATGTTGTAAGAGATATTGATTTAGCTTAATAAAAATGTGGAAAACCAGCTAAAGAGAAGCACTAGTCACTCTGCATAATACACAGATGGGTGAAAGGAGAGCCCTGTGGTGAGAGTCACTTCATCGACCATATTAGACTCACCAGTTCATATGAAGCGGGTCCTGTGAGCCATGATGTCCCCTCCTTCAGTCTTTCTCTCATTAATTTTACTTTTCTCTTCCTGTCTCTCTATGTTTCTCCCACATGGCTCAGTCTTTTTGCTGGCCTCCAGCATTAAATCATCAGTGGTAGACGTCCAGGGCACCTTTTGTAGTTTGCATGTGGAGATTTGACTTAAGTCTTGAGTCGTTGTCCTCATTGGTTAGAGAAGAGACGCCACCATAAAACTTGTTGTACACCGCCTCGTCCTGTTAATTGTGTGTCTAAATGTTTCCTCATAATGAAGCACAAAGGAAAATCCTCACAATAAAATAAATTTAGATTAAATATATTAAAATTATAATTTAGTCATCAGAATAATTTTTGTCATGTTCTCGATTTCTCAATTAAATTAGGTTGTGTTGCAGCATTTCAAAATTTTATTGGAACCACCTTACTTTTTCAAGATAATGATTGACTTTTATTTTTTAATTTTCTAATGATTTAATAATTTTTTTTTGTATTTTTATTTCGTAAAAGCGGATCTACAGAGTCATGGAAAACTCAACACCATGTCTCATCTTTGCCGGCTCTGGTGGCATTGCTGATGTCCTGGCCTCCATAAAAAATCTGCCATGTGATACAGACACCGTTCAAGAACTGCTGATGGAAAAATTCCATTCCAAGTTCTCCCGGGTTGATATCTTAAGGTGGACAGAGCTGGTGAGTTACATCTGGCGGCAGAACAGATCAACAATACAAGTGTTGGGATTTGGAGTTTCCCTGCAAGACAAAATAGGTGTGAGACCTCCTAAAACAAGCCAGGGAGAAGGCCACCTTCCTGGTCTACTAAACCCACCTGGTCTTCCCTGCAGTGTCTCACTGTCATGCTTTTCAGGAAAGCATGAAGAATTTTAAAAGGTGAAAAATAATCAACTTCAAAACAGAAACTTGTTGTAATATTTTGACAACATAATTTGATTCCTTGGGTATTAGAACTTCCAAACTAACACCAAGATGAATTCTCTAGACTTAGAAAAATCTGAGAAAAAATAAAAAGAAACTCAAACATTATAACATGAATAGAATTGACTTTACTGGTATGTTGCCAAAAACCTGCACTATGCCACTGCGGAAAAAAATATATAAGTAAACATGGAAGTGTGAGAGAGTCTTATTTTGAGAGTTTCTTGTTTTGTAATTGAAAAATCACCAGCAAAACAAAGTTTAACGTCAGTTTTGCAAAACTGTATGCTCGTAAATCGTCAGGACTCTGCATGTAGGCTTTTGTACTTTAGGTCTGATGATCTTTTGGATTACATTTTTGCAAATTTTTTGACAATGATATTTTCTCTTCTAGACCCCCTGGTCCTGTTATTGTGTTTCTTGTCACCTTTTATCTTAGTAGCACAAGCTCAGTAAGAACTCCAAACCTACTACTCTATATAAAAAATTGTTTAGAGCAAAGAGAGCTCAGAGGAGTTGCAGAATACCCTCCAGTCTGCATGGTGGCTAGGTGTCTTATGTTTGACCTCACCACTCATAAGTCCCAAGGAGAGTAGAACACTCCAATATAAACACATGACGATGTATGAGGATTCTAACATTGTTCTGCTTTGCCCAACACTGGTTATATTCTATTCTGTTACAATCTATTGGTGCCACCACCAAAGCTGAAGTGACTCTCTTTCCTATCACAAAATTTCAAAAAGCCCAAAGGAGAATTGTAAGGTACTCTTACGCTCACTCACCAGCCACTTTATTAGGTTGCTAGTAGTTGGTTGGACCTCCTTATGCTTTCAGAACTGCTGTAATTCTTTGTGGCATAGATTCAACAAGGTGCTGGAAATATTCCTCAGGAATTTTGGGCCGTATTAACATGACAGCTTCACGCAATTCCTGCAGATTTGTTGGCTGCACATCCATAATGCAAATCCATGAAATCCACCCATGGTGCTAATCTCCCGTTCCACCATATACCAAAGATGCTCTATTGGATTCAGAACTGGTGACAGCGGAGGCGACGTGAGTACAGTGAACTCATTGTCATGTTCAAAAAACCAGTTTGAGATGATGTGAGCCGGGAAGGAGCCATCAGAAGATGGTTACACTGGGTTCATAAAGGGATGGATATGGTCAGTAACAACATTCAGGTAGGTTGTTGCATTTAAACAATGCTCAACTGAATTGGCACCAAAGTGTGCCAAGAAAATATCCCCCATACCATTACATCACCACCACCAGTCTGTACCATTGATACAAGGCAGGATGGATCCAAGCTTTCATGTTGTTGACTCCAAATTCTGACCCTACCATCCGAATGTCATAGCAGAAGTCAAGTCTCATCACACCAGGCAATGTTTTCCTAATCTTCTAGTGTCCAAATTTGGTGGGCCTGTGCAAATTGTAGTCTCGGTTGCCTGCTGCTGTAGCCCACCTGCTTCAAGCTTTGATGTGTTGTGTTTCCAGAGATGCTCTTCTGCATACCTCGGTTGTAATGAGTGGTGATTTGAGTTACTGTTGCCTTTCTATTGGCTTGCACCAGTCTGGCCATTCTCCTCTGATCTCTGGCAAGAGGCATTTTCACCCAGAGAACTGCCGCTCACTGGATATTTTCCCTTTTTCAGACCATTCTCTGTAAACCCTAGAGATGGTTGTGCATGGAAATCCCAGCAGATCAGCAGTTTCTGGAATACTAAAACCAGCCTGTCTGACACCAACAACCATACCACGTTTAAAGTCACTTCAATGCCCTTTCTTCCCCATTCTGATGCTCGGTTTGAACTTCAGCAGGTGGTCTTGACAATGTCTACGGGCCGAAATGCATTGAGTTACTTCCATGTGATTGGCTGATTAGATATTTGTGTTAACAAGCAGTTGAATGGGTGTACCTAATAAAGTGTATAATGAATTATTCAAAAAAAAAAATTAAAATCTTGGATAAACAAATAATCTCCTTTATTTTTTATAGATCAAGCTCATCCTTGAACAGCAGCACCTTTTAACCATTCATGATCCAGCACAAGAAGGTTCAGAGGAACTTGATACAGTGATTCTTAAGGCGCTGGTCAAAGGTAAAACAAAACAAGTTTGGAATGTTCTTCAAATTCATCATGCAAAAAATGTAATTTGTCGTAATAGTCATCCAATGTCTCTTTCGGGAAAGAAAGAAGGTTTTAAGAAAACATCCATGTTTGACTAGTAATACTTACTGATCATGTGGGCTAACCATGGTGACATGTTGGCCAGGCTCAAGTCAGAAGTTCACTGTACTTTAGTACATGTGACAAAAACTTGAACAAGAACTCGTGCATTCAATTTTTTCCCTAGTGGTGAAACTGCATAAAAACTAACATGGTGTATCGTACTGTATGTTGTGACTAGCAGAGACCTTGTAGGAAGCAGAGACAACACCAGAGACAGGACTTGATTGATTTCAAAGTAGGGATTGGTGTTTATGCAGACTAATAGTTGTTCCTCACTCCGGGTCACTTGAATATACACAGAGTGCTGACTAGTGGAGAGCTTATGGTGTTGACTTTTGGTGGTTGATTTCCAATGATCTTCATGGGTGCTGCCTCTTTCCTAAAGCTTCCAGGTCTCCCTTGCAAGAAGGAAGATCATATCCAGAGGTTGTTGCTTCCCAACAGGTTCACCTCTTGATCCTGTCTCAGACCTCTCAGTCAGTTTGGGGGTCAGGAATGTCCTCTGTAATTCCAGTTGCTGTTCTGTCAGAGTTATCAGGTGTCCCTGCTACCCTCAGCCTCGGCTCTCAGGTACTGCTAGTGATCTCCTGATTCTCTGGTGGTCTTTCATCTGTAATGTACAGCAGGGGTCGAAATATCTTAAAGGGCTAGCTTCCTACCACTTACTGTAGCTGCCATAGGACTTCTTCTAGACAACCTTTCATCCCACATTGGTAATTTTTATAGAGTTCTGTTGGAAATCCAACCAAATTGAATATTTAATATATTAAAAATTTCACTAATGCAATTTCTTGAAAACTTTTCAACAGAATGAAAAGACATATTATTGGAGAAACACATACATTGACGACAGCTTGTCACAAACACTGGGGGCATAAAACCACAGGCTGCAACTTCAGTATTAACAACTGAATGTGTTGATAATCGATAGCCTTCCTTTGATGACACTTATTGCTTGAATTAGATTTCAAACGCCTTGGGTAACAAACCAGGAGCCCTGCCTTTAGACACGGCCATGGCGATTACCGCCAAAGCCGCATCTATCAAAAAAAGAAAACAATTCTAAGACAAATCTCTAAGAAAAAAAACAAATAAGAGAAAGAAAACTGAGAAAATTAAGAGACTTACACAGAGACACCTGTCGGCTTCCCATGACTCGAACACACCCACCCCAGACAGACAGACAGATAGATAGATAGATAGATAGATAGATAGATAGATAGATAGATAGATAGATAGATAGATAGATAGATAGATAGATAGATAGATAGATAGATAGATAGATAGAAAAGGCACTTGTGATATGCTGCCCGGACACAGACAGACGGACACCATATTAAAGTCCACCACACGTTTATTATACATTATATTTACAATACTTGTGCTCTAACCCAGTGCCGAAGCACCAATCACCCTTTCAAGTCCTTGGCCACAACACAATGCCTTTCACAGTCTTTTGGTCCGCCTCCACTCCTCTCCAACCTGCTTCGTCTTCTTCCTCCCGACTCTCTCCTTGACTGGAGGGAGGCGGCCCCTTTTATGTGCCCCGGATGGGCTCCAGGTGCATCGTCAGGGCCTCCGTAGCCACACCCCTGTGTGGCGGAAGCTCCCAAGGTGAAGCTGGAAGTCCACCGGGTGCCCTCAAGTCTCTTCCCCCCAGTACTTCCCGGTGTGGTGGAAGTACTGAGGGCCAACACTCCCAAGGCATTGGGGCGCCCCCTGGCGGTGACCACGGGCCCCTACAGGGTTGAGCTTCCAAGCTCCGTACCCGTGCTCCCCAAAGCCACCAGGGAGGACGCCCCCTCGTGTGCTGGAGGAGGCACAAGCCCTCCTCCACTCCTCCTAGGTGTCCCGGCCGGGCATGGATGCCCGCCGGGCACCACACACTATATAATAGATAGATAGATAGATAGATAGATAGATAGATAGATAGATAGATAGATAGATAGATAGATAGATAGATAGATAGATAGATAGAAAAGGCACTATATAATAGATAGATAGATAGATAGATAGATAGATAGATAGATAGATAGATAGATAGATAGATAGATAGATAGATAGATAGATAGATAGAAAAGGCACTATATATAATAGATAGATAGATAGATAGATAGATAGATAGATAGATAGATAGATAGATAGATAGATAGATAGATAGATAGAAAAGGCACTATATAATAGATAGATAGATAGATAGATAGATAGATAGATAGATAGATAGATAGATAGATAGATAGATAGATAGATAGAAAAGGCACTATATAATAGATAGATAGATAGATAGATAGATAGATAGATAGATAGATAGATAGATAGATAGATAGATAGAAAAGGCACTATATAATAGATAGATAGATAGATAGATAGATAGATAGATAGATAGATAGAAAAGGCACTATATATAATAGATAGATAGATAGATAGATAGATAGATAGATAGATAGATAGATAGATAGATAGATAGATAGATAGATAGAAAAGGCACTATATAATAGATAGATAGATAGATAGATAGATAGATAGATAGATAGATAGATAGATAGATAGATAGATAGATAGATAGATAGAAAAGGCACTATATAATAGATAGATAGATAGATAGATAGATAGATAGATAGATAGATAGAAAAGGCACTATATAATAGATAGATAGATAGATAGATAGATAGATAGATAGATAGATAGATAGATAGAGAGATAGATAGATAGATAGATAGATAGATAGATAGATAGATAGATAGATAGATAGATAGATAGATAGAAAAGGCACTATATAATAGATAGATAGATAGATAGATAGATAGATAGATAGATAGATAGATAGATAGATAGATAGATAGATAGATAGATAGATAGATAGAAAAGGCACTATATAATAGATAGATAGATAGATAGATAGATAGATAGATAGATAGATAGATAGATAGATAGATAGATAGATAGATAGATAGATAGATAGATAGAAAAGGCACTATATAATAGATAGATAGATAGATAGATAGATAGATAGATAGATAGATAGATAGATAGATAGATAGATAGATAGATAGATAGATAGATAGATAGATAGATAGATAGATAGATAGATAGATAGATACTTTATTAATCCCAAGGGGAAATTCAACTGATTGGTTATTTTAACTGAAGGATTCAAAAGCAGAGAATGATAAATTAATGTCTCTCTATTATAAAAAAAAAACTTAGGATGAGATGTGATCTTTTGAAGAGAGACAGAGAGACACTTTGACGTCCCACGAGACAGGCAAGTCATGTCATACTTACAACATTTGGAAGCAAGTCCCGTGATACGCATGAAGAGCAGGTTAGAGATAATGGAAGTAGGAAAATTCGAAAGTCTCAAAACAATGAGAGTAAAGATCACAAACAAATGGAAAATATTACTTGGTGAAATTAAGGAACAGCGAAAAGAGATCGAATAGTGTTTGAGGATGTCTGGGGAAGAAGAGAGACAAGGCAGTGGCTTTAAAACGTTTGAAGCGCCGCATGAAATGCAGATCATGCTGCACAGGAGCAGCAGCAAGCCAGTAGCTGATCCAGCAAAGAGGAGGTAAAAAAAAAAAAAAACAACTGTTGTTTTATTCCCATTGTATCACCGTTAAAGAGGGGTTTCGGAGGAGCGATCGGGGTGCGTTCAGCCCCCCTCTTCACAACAGGGCATAGTGCTGGTGGGGGAGGTGTGGGGGGTAAGGGGTAAGCGAGCGAATTGCAGATCATGTGGCATGGCAGCAAACCGGCAGCTGATCAAGCAAATGGGAGGTTAAAAAAAAAAGAATTTGTTTCCCATTGTATCACCGTTTAAGAGGGGGTTTATAGGAGTAGAGTCTCCTTGGGGTGCGTTCAACCCCCGTCTTCACAATGGCACATAGTGCTTGGTGGGAAAAATAAAGTATTTGTAATCCTGACACATTTGAGGAGGCTGGTCTTTCATATGCAGTGGACATTTTGACTGCTTGTTGTTATTATTTGGATCCTTTTTACAAATTTCCTGACATCATTATGCATCTTTATTTTAATTTTTGTTTTTGTTCAAGTTTTTTGACTTGTGCTGAATCTAATTCTGCTCTTTAAAATTTTGTTAGAAATGAAGCATGTTTCCTATTGAAACCACTAAGACCAGTAATAGAATAATTTAAAAATATTTGCTATCTCGAACTATGTGTACCTTCAGCGCTTTCCTTGGTATCTCTGGGCATCTGATCCTCTCTTGACTGCTGCTGCGTCTCTCAAGTGTGTTCTCGTAAAGCTGGCTTCTCTGACTCTGCTATAATTTTTAAGGTGCCTTTCCCACCTCCTATCCGGCTTTATACCTGCCTTTCTCCTCCTCGTGTGTTTCACACACACACACACACTTCCTCTTCATGTCACCAAAACCAAGCTGACCAATCAAATTGCTCTGATGGACTGAACACACACACAGACTTTAGTGTTTTATTATATAGTAAATGCATTCAAAGACAAAAGGATTATTTTTCACATCTTTTTTCAATGCCGTCTTGTTTTTATAGGGCATCACCATTTTTTAAACTTCAGTTTTCTATAGTTACGACTGGGTTTAGGTGGGGGGGGGGTTACATTTTTGTTTGTTAAGTTTGATTTGATTGTATGCAATGATGTTTGGTTCAAATAAAATCAATAAAAAAAATATTTACGACTGGGAGTGTGCAGTGTGTGTCATCATCAGTATGACAGCAGAAAAGATTGGCACTCCTGGGTTATCCAACATAAAATGTATAAAGATTTCTCATTTTGTTTTCTCATGATGGTTTCTGAATTGGCTTTGGCAAAAGATGAGACTGAATTTTTTTTGGCTGTGAACGACATCACTCAGGGCGCTCCTTCTCCCAGGAAAGTTCTCAGGAGGAGCGCCCCTATCACTTGTTTTGTGACTTATGTTTCATCTCCCAATCCCTTTACAATAGAAAATTCTCTGCCTTTTCCCTCAAGGCAAACACTTGTTGGAAATTATTACAGGCAACTTTAGATTTTGATATTTTTTAGTTCTCAATCTTTAGGAAATAGTCATGCTATATGGAAGAATAACAAGTTTAATGTAATATCTTTGTAGTGTTTTGTTTTTCATAAAACCACAATACTAATGACACTGGTCTACAAAAAAATATTATTGTTTGCTACTGGGAACTTCAGAGCAGCTCTTTATTAAGTTTTTTACACTGATTTCATATATGAAATTGGAATTAAGCTAGCACATCAGGTTTTTGAAATACACATCATTGACATTTTGACACTTTTGAATAGCAATATAATATATCAACACTATATCTGGAGTTTGGACTATGTTCCACCAAAATTGTTTTGATGTGTTTATTCTGAAAACAAACCAGAAGACGATACCAGAGACACGTTAAAGCATATTTGTCAATTTACCTCAATATGAAAGTGAGGTCAGCGTGCCCAAAAATGTTTGAGGCCCTCGCTTTTGCGGTTGAACTGCGCCTCCATCTCTCTTTGTAAGAACCAATGCTCGGAGTGAATTTTCCCTAATATCGGTTTTCCATCACCTTTATATCTTGATGAAATCTTTCCCTATATTCATTGTTGACATCGGCCAGATTTGGTGGAAATAAGTCGAGATGAGAATGTAAAAAATGTATCTTCAGTGACATTCTGGCTCCTGTAAGCTTTCAGCAGGTTCTCCACAAGCTCAGCATAACTCTCTGCTCTGTGACTGTCAATAAAATTCAGGACAACCTGCACGAATGCTTCCCATGCTGCTGATTCAGTGGGCTTCAGTTTCTTTTTGAACTCATCGTCAAGCATCAGTTCACGGATTTCAGGACCAACAAAAACACCTTTTGGCTTCACTTTTCTCGAGACCAAAGTAATTTCTTAATTGCTGAAAAGCATCGCCATTTCTGTCCATCGCCTTGACAGAATTTTGAAAGTAATGGTGAATTTAACGAACAAAATGTCCTGAAATGCAATGTTATGTTTAACAGTAAAACTTTCACCTACTGCACCGTCATGTCTGAGTTGTGTCATTATGCTTCAGAGTCATATAAGACTTGGTAATCAGTAACAAATATTTTTTCTGCTAATTAAAAATTAATAATTTAAAAAAAAATTAATAATGACAAGGTAAACAATTCACAGCTGTTAGTAACGTGTGGTGAAATCATATATCTCAATGGCATCCCTAATGGAATTACTGGTATTTATTAAAATGGTTATCCGCTTTTACTTTCCAGTCACCCTACTTGTCCAAGACCTGGAAGATCATAACTAAAAAACGGGACGTGCTGAACGAAAATGGTTTTCAGATTTGGAGTCAGAAAACGAAACCTGTTAAAGTAAAGGTGAAAGACTCCCAGTAGCAAAATACTTGCTGACCAGTGTAATTATAACAACTATAGTAACAGTAATCCTCCCGCTGTAGAAGCACAGGAGTCACTGATGCAGCAACATGAAATTAAACGATCAACACAACAACAGGATGGTGACAGTGTGCTTTAATTACACGCTAAAGACTGATTTAATTCAAGTTAAAATGTAAGCATCTGTCTAAATGGCTCACATTAAAACTTGTGTTAAAACTTTTCAAAATATCATCTTCTCTTGAGAGCGGCACAGTGGCGCAGTGGGTAGCGCTGCTGCCTCGCAGTTGGGAGACCTAGGGACCTGGGTTCACTTCACCTGGGTTTGCATGTTCTCCCCGTGTCTGCGTGGGTTTCCTCCGGGCGCTCCGGTTTCCTCCCACAGTCCAAAGACATGCAGGTTAGGTGGATTGGCGATTCTAAATTGGCCCTAGTGTGTGCTTGGTGTGTGGGTGTGTTTGTGTGTGTCCTGCGGTGGGTTGGCACCCTGCCCAGGATTGGTTCCCTGCCTTGTGCCCTGTGTTGGCTGGGATTGGCTCCAGCAGACCCACGTGACCCTGTGTTCAGATTCAGCGGGTTGGAAAATGGATGGATGGATGGATCTTCTCTTGATCACTGCCATTTATGATCTGATGGATGTCTCTGTTCACGTTCGCTCCTGGCTTGTTGAAAAGTTCTCAATAGTCGGCTTCTCAGCTGATAAACATTCTGACATTGTGCATTGACCCGATGGTGATGCTGTCTTCTCTGACTACGATGGCATGGACAGAGTAAACACGAATAAGTATTTACAAATAACAATTATATTCTGATTGCATTACATTTTGTAAATATGCTGGGTGAGTCAGTTAATTTCAGGGATCTAAATTAAATGTTCTTGTCTAGCTACTATATAATAAAACACTAAGGTCTGGGTGTCCAGTCCCTCAGAGCAACCTGATTGGTCCCTTTGGCTTTGTTGTGATTGGTCAGTTTGGCTTTGGTGACATGAAGAAAGAGTAAGTGAGGGTGTGAGGCACACGAGGAGGAGTAAAGGTGAATGCTGAGAGAGTCGCCTCCAGAGATGGAAACCATAAAAGCACACAGGAGGTAAGAAAAGCGACTCGAAAATAATGACAGCGTCTCAGAAGAGGGCCGGTTAACACATGCAAATAAAGAGGAGAGGTTCTGAAAGTACACATAGGGCAATTTTAAAAAAGATATTCTATTAGCTGTCTTTGACCAGTTCAGTGGCTAGTCGTTTATAAAGTTTTTAATTTACATAGTTCATAGTTTATAAGCTATAAACTGGTTATAGTGGTTAAGCTGAGAGATTAATTATTGATCAGCCTGCAGAAACCTATATAGTCTCAAACACATGTATTAACTTTTCAACTCAATCTTACCATCACAATTTTTGCCTAGCATTGTTCTGGAGTTGAGGGGAATTTCCCCACCCCAACTTTATGACCGTAGGGGCAATAGAACCTGCCCCACCTTAAGCATGCAGTGATTCTGTCCCTGTTAAAAAAGGTAGACCTCAATCACTTGCTTCCCAGTAGCTTTTGTCCCATCTTAATACATAATTCGCCAGTCTCCTCACTCACTCACTCACTCACTCACTCACTCACTCACTCACTCACTCACTCACTGACTCACGTCCGTCCGAAGCCGAATGCGCAGTCGCCTTCTGCGCAGCTGCCCGAAAAACCTTACGAGACCGACATCGTGTCAGGCGGCGGATTTACGGCCGCAAAAATTCAAAGCGACTTCGATTAAAGCTCTAGAGGCCTGAAAGGCGATTTCGACTACAGCTCCAGGCCTAATTACGCATTCATTCAATACACCTATATCAGGTTTGTGGTGCTTATACTTATTACTATTCCACTCGTGCCCGTTTCATCTTACGTTGTCGAAATGGGCTCTTTGTCTAGTTTCTAAATAACTGTTTTTCTCCCAAGTTTTTGAGAAAGTTGTGGGTATTCTTGATAAGCTCAGTCGGGACTCAGAACATTTTACAGCACAAAATTGGCGCTGCTAAGAGTGATGAATAATCTGCTTTGGGCAGCTGATTTGGGGAGGGGCGCAGTGCTAATTTTATTGGATTTGAGCTCTGCGTTTGACATTCTGATTAACAGGCTCGAGTGTTGGGTTGGTATTCGGAGTACTGCTATTAAACGGATCACGGATTACCTCAAAGGCAGTATGTTTTCTATATTCAGGTTAAGTCAAAGTTATGCTAACACTAATGGATTATTTTTATCTCGACCACACCTGGTTATGGGGTATGGTGAGGGAGCACGTGTACAGCAGGAAAGTTCATAATATCAATGACCTGAAGGACAGAGTATGGACTGTGGTATCATCTATTCCCTGCGAAATGTGTGTCTGGGCTTTAAATGGTACTGTTGCTCAATGGTTTTTGTGTGTTGAACATGATGGCAAACAGGTTGAGACATTCCTGTAAATCATCTTGCACATATGAAGTATGTTTTGTGAATAAATTGTTTCCGCCATTCAAATGTTAACATAATTTTGACTCACCCTGTATGTAAGTAGCTCAACATCTCCTACCGCCTCCATAACCTGTGTGGTATCCCAGGGGTCTGTCTTAGGTCCAGTCCTCTTCTCTTTATATATGTTACCATTCTACTCTATATTAAACAAGTATAACATCCCATATCATTATTATGCTGATGACACCCAAATGTACTTTTCATTGCAACCGAGTGAAATGGAGTCGGTGACAAAGCTTTAAAACTGCTTAGATGATATAAAACACTATATAGCATTAAACGTCATGCAATTAAATGAGTCAAAAACTGAAGTCATTCTATTTGGACGCCTCACTGCTACCCGAAATACTGCTAGCACATTGGGTCCACTTGTCCAGTACTTAAAGCCATGTGCTAAAAATCTCTGGGTGATTTTTGTTTCAGATGTTACATTTGACAAACAGATCAATGCTGTGGTACAAAGTAGTATTTTCTAACACAAGCTGTTTTTGTAGTTTAATGACCCACATTAGAACATTAGAACAATCTAGACGAGGCCATTCAGCCCAACAAAGCTCACCAGTCCTATCCACTTATTTCTTCCAAAAAAACATCAAGTCGAGTTTTGAAAGTCCCTAAAATCTTACTCTCTACCACACTACTTGGCTGCTTATTCCAAGTGTCTATTGTTCTTTGTGTAAAGTAAAACTTCCTAATGTTTGTACGAAATTTACCCTTAACAGGTTACCAACTGTGTCCCTGTGTTCTTGATGAACTCATTTTAAAATAACAGTCTTTATCCACTGGACTAATTCCCTTCATAATATTAAACACTTCAGTCATGTCACCTCTTAATCTTCTTTTGCTTAAACTGTAAAGGCTCAGCTCTTTAACTCTTTCCTTATAATTCAACCTCTGTAGCCCTGAAATCAGCGTAGTCGCTCTTCTTTGGACCTTCTCTAGTACTGCTATGTCCTTTTTGTAGCCAAGAGACCAAAACTGCACACAGTACTCCAGATGAGGCCTCACCAGTGTGTTATAAAGCTTGAGCAGAACCTCCTTGGACTTGAACTCCACACATTAAGGCGCTATATAACCTGACATTCTGTTAGTCTCTCTTAGCTTAGAGTCCACTACGACTCCTAAATCCTTCTCATAAGGTGTACTGTTGATTTTCTGACTTCCAACTGTGTATTCAAACCTAACATTTTTACTTCCTATGTGTAGTACTAGGGTGTTGTACCATGTTAGCCATTATGAATTTACCAATGTTGTGTCTTGTCCTAGAGTGTATATATAAACACAGGGAACTCTAGTTTTTGTATTACATCTTGCCTGAAGAAGGGGCCTGAGTTGCCTCGAAAGCTTGCATATTGTAATCTTTTTAGTTAGTCAATAAAAGGTGTCATTTTGCTTGGCTTTTCTCTACTTCCTATGTGTAATACTTTACATTTACTGACATTAAAATTCATCTGCCACAAATCTGCCCAAGCCTGTATGCTATCCAAGTCCTTCTGTAATGATATAACGGATTCCAAATTATCTGCTAATCCACCTATCTTGGTATCATCTACAAACTTAACCAGCTTGTAACTTATATTCCTATCTAAATCATTTATACTGTATATATTAAAAATAGCAATGACATGTGTGGAGCACCACTCTTAACATCGGCCAGTTCTGATGAGGTTCCTCACACCATCACCCTCTGCTTCCTGTGTCTGAGCCAATTCTGCACCCTTCTAACAAACATCACCCTGAACTCCCCACTTCTTTTAATTTGATTCCCAGCCTCTCATGTGGCACCTTATCAAATGCTTTCTGAAAGTCCAGATGAATAATATTATCTGCTCCACTTTGATGGTATCCTTTTATTGCCTCCTCATAGAATTCCAGCATGTTAGTAAAACACGACCTCCCTCTTCTGACCCCATGCTGACTGTTCCTAATAACTCCTGTCCTTGCCAGGTGTTGCTCAATCTTATCCTTAATAATTCCTTCCATTAATTTTCCTGTGATGCATGTTAACTTACTGGCCTGTAGTTGCTTGGATCTGCCCTGTCACCCTTTTTATATAATGGGATGATATTTGCCATTTTCCAGTCCTTCGGAATCTCTCCAGTGCGCAGTGACTTCCTAAAAATATGTGTCAAAGGTTTATATCTGTACTCGCTAGCCTCCTTAAGAACTTGAGGGTAAATATTATCTGGTCCTGCTGATTTGTTTGATTTCAGTTTATTTAATCTGAGCAGCACTTCTCCCTCTACAATTTCAAAATCCCTCAGTACCTCCATAGTAGTCCCTGTTACCTCTGGGAGGTTATCCTCTTCCTCACTTGTAAACACCTCAGAAAAATTAAAGTTTAGGGCATCCGCTATTTCATTGTCTGTATCTTTTAATTCTCCTTTACTATTTCTGATGCACTTCACCTCCTCCTTGACTGTTCTTTACTACTAAAATACTGAAAGAATCTCTTAGGATCTTCTTTTGCCTTATCTGCTGTATTCCTCTCCAACTGTCTTTAAGCCTCGCTTAGCAGGGATATCCTGCTTAATGAACAGAAGAATTACAGAAGCTCATTCATGCTTTGGTCACGTCTCGTCTGAATTCTTCTAATGCCCTATATGTCAGGGTGTCTTGTGCGACAGTTTCAAAGGCTTTTATTGACAATTACATTAAGTTTATGCAAAGAGTCAATATTTCCAGTGTTGGCCCTTCTTTCTTTTTCAAGACTTCTGCAATTCATACCAAAACATCTTCCGAGAGCCATCCAAGAACAATTTGGTGACCAACAAGGCCTTTTCCAGAATGATGGAGCACCAGGCCATAAGACAAAAGTGATAACTAAGTGGCTCAGGGAACAAAACATCAAAATTTGGGGTCCATGGCCAGGAAACTCCCCAGACCTTAATCCCATTGAGAACTTGTGGTCAATCCTCAAGAGGCTGAGTGGACAAACAAAACCCCACTAATTCTGACAAACTCCAAGCATTGATTATGCAAGAATGGGCTTCCATCAGTCAGGATTTGGCCCAGAAGTTGATTGACATCATGCCAGGGTAAATTGCAGAGGTCTTGAAAAAGAAAGAAGGGCTAACACTGCAAATATTGACTCTTTGTATAAACTTAATATAATCGTTAATAAAAGTCTTTGAAACTTATGAAATGCTTGTAATTCTACTTCAAGTATACCATAGAACTGCGGTGGGTTGGCATCCTGCCCAGGATTGATTCCTGCCTTGTGCCCTGTGTTGGATGGGATTGGCTCCAGCAGACCCCCGTGACCCTGTGTTCGGATTCAGCGGGTTGGAAAATGGATGGATGGATATAACATAGAAACATCTGACATAAAAATTGTAAAAACACTGAAGCAGCAAACTTTGTGAAATCCAGCACTTGGGTCATTCTCAAACTTTAGGCCACAACTGTATGTGGTGGTGTAGAAAACTGTGGAAAAGGCACCCTCCTCATTACTAAGAAAAAGGTTTTCTCCTCCCATTTCTCTCAAGAGATTAGTTTACAGATTGACTTGGACAGAAGTTGACTGCATGAACTTCTCAAATGTGTTTGTCTGAGTTTCAGTCATAAAATAAAAACACAGTCTTCACTAAATCAAATCAAATTCTGGTTGTCCCTTTCATTCAGGTTTGCTCCTAATTTTGCTCTTCTAACATAGTTCTCCTTTTCACTTTTTTATCTTTAACCCAATCCAGTTTAAATGACCCTTGGACATGAGATCACTTCTGTCACTTGAATAGAACCACCATTATTGATGTACTGTCATGTCTGAGCCAGGGTTCCTTCCCTGGCTGGGGTTCAAATTCATGTTTTATGTCTTTTTTAGATTCTTTTATTTATGTTAATGCTACTTTTGTTGATTACATTCACTATTCTTAGTTTTTGTTTATGTATGTAAGTCACCCCGTGTTATGTTCCAGTTGTTTTTTGGGTGGTCCCAAAAAGGCCACCTGCCAATCACTGTCAAGAACATCCCTCCACCCAATAAATCCAGAGGGTCTCCCACACTTCCTGGCTATTCATTTTGAACATGACTGTGGGTGGTGAGCTTACTGGATTCTATGTTGGGACCTTCTGTTTTAGGCAACTCCATTTTGCCTTTTGCACTCTATGGAACTTGCTTTTGTTTCAGAGCAGTTTTGTGGAAATAAACCTTGTTTTTTTTTTTTTAAATAAAGTTATGTGGTTGCCCTTGTTTCTAGCCAGGTTTGACGGGTTTCCCCTCTCCTCATTTTTGGAAGTGCTTTTTTTGGGACTTACGTGCTTTGGGACTTCTAGGTTATGACATGGACAATCTGGCCTCAAAGCAGTATGTATCTTCTAAGTGTGAAAAAACAGTTTAATACAAATTCACTAACTGTAATAAAAATGACATTACACTGGGATAATGGTCCCTCTCCACAAGGAGGAAGTGCCGTTCATTCCATAGTGGCATGACATGTTTTCCATAGTCCTCCTGCCAGTGTGGATTTCTCTGATTTCCAATGCTCTGTCTAGATGCGTGCGTGCCATGTTTAGTGCCCTTCACATTCCACTTAACTCCCTGTGTCCTGTATGTACTGTAGTAATTGTACTTAAGTGAGAAGTTTACAGCATGTGCGCAAAACAGTACGGCCTAAACACCATGACAACTTATTGATTGTTGGTTATTTTCTCCTCTGGCTACATTTTTACTTTATAAATCTTACAAAAAATGGAAAACATGTTGTCCCATCCAACAGTATCAATTGATATTCTTCTTATTGTTTTTTATGTTTTTTTAAAGCTTGCAAAAGTCAAAGCCAGGAAGCTCAAGAATATCTGGATGAACTGAAGCTCGCTGTAGCCTGGAATCGAGTAGATATTGCCAAGAGTGAGATCTTTAATGGAGAACTGGAATGGCGGGTAAGATTCACTGTTTGCAGCTTTGATGCTTCAGCAGATTGCACTTCTGCACCTGTAGATGCTGATCCATGACCCTACTGTGCTCTCTTACTATCACACTATGCAAACCCACTAATACATCCTGCATGAAAGATATGGGACTGCTGCCCCCAACATGGTTTCAGCCTTCCCTAGCAATTGTGAATTATGCAAAACGTGGCGACCACCTTCTGAAGGCTCAATGTTCTTATAAAGGATTCTGAAGAAATTTTCTTCTAACCAAATTGGCCCTTGCAATTTGCGACTGTATTATTCACGGATTTGCCTATTTGCGAGTTTGTTGTCAATAATTAAATGGAAATTGTTTTGTGAACTTTGTAACCAGTTTCGGAAAACCACAGACAACGTTGTAGCAATGCTACTTAAATGGACTGCAAATCCCAGCAACCCTGGGAGCATCGCATCATTGGGTAACTTCGGTGGTTGCCACAAGGGCAGCTGAGAGAAAGAGAAGGGCGCTAGCTTTAAAAGTGAGCCGTAACAAGTCGGCAGGATTGCAATCCATGGTGTCCTCTTGTTTCAATGCTTCACTGCACTTTTGGTTTACAAGTACACCCATCAGATTGCAGTTTTCTCCAGATTCATGTTCTTGTCCTGTGTCCATTTGTTTTTATGAGTTTGTCTAAATTGGAAAAGGTCTTTGTCTGGGAGCGCTCCCAACTTTTACAAATCTTCACATACATCGGCATCACAGTAGGACAAACTTTGCATAATTTTCAGGAGGCTTTTCACTACACCACCATGATCAAAAGCTGCCAAACTGCACTGCGTCATAAGTGTTTATCGTTTTGTTGGATTTCTTTTGCATCTGTAATATTAATAATTTCTGTCATTTACAGTATTACCATAAATATATGCACATTTATTATAATTTAAATTTCATAACCAGTTACAGTTCACTAAAGAACAGCTGAACCATGCAGTTTGTCTGAGGATGCCACTCATCTTTGTCTTGACAGCCAGCCCCACACACGTAATTTGTTTTTGTGGTGTGATGATTCTGTCTTGCATTTTTCACAACATTTTGCATCTTATTTAGCTCAATAAACTTAGAATATACAGTAACCATGAGCCCAAAACATAGTCATAGATTTCCGCATTTGTGAGGGCTCGGCACCCCAAACCCCTGTGAATCGCAAGTGGTTACTGTACTTTTATTTACTGTGTTAATTTTTCCAATATAGACAATTCTTTCAAATTGATCAATTTTGAGAATTTGTTTTCTTTTTAATAGGATTGATGAAATTACCCATATTGTGTTGTAAGTTGTTTTGTTTATTAGCTGGTATAAATGTTCATTATCACACTCTTTATAACTGTGACATTTCAAAAACGATAGAGATGTCAACTTTTGTTATACCAGGGACGTTCAGAAAGTTTTCACACTTTTATATTTTCAATGGAAATGGTGAAGGTGGGAGGAGTAATAATTGGGCAGTAAAAAGTTAGTACAACGCTGGGAAAATTGCATCGCAAACAAAGGTGACTATGTAGAAAAGTGATGGTACTTGTTTTTGAAATTCTTAATAAATAGATTTTTAAAAAGTGCAGAAAATTTTACATTTGAATTACAATGTATTGTCAACACAAATGTCTTACTTGTTGCCTAACACACAATCTCATTACCTCGCAGTCTTGTGACCTGGAAGAAGTAATGATGGACGCCTTAGTGAACGATAAGCCAGATTTTGTGAAACTCTTTATTGACAATGGAATGAATATCTACGAGTTCCTGACTTATGGTAAACTTCAGGAGCTCTACTGTTCGATTCCTCAGAAGTGCCTTCTCAACGAGCTGCTAAGTAAGAAGCACGAGGAACACAAGCTGACCATTGCTGCAAGGAACTCAAATGCTCGACACGATTCATTTAAAAAAAACACCCGGTATACTCTCCATGAGGTCTCCAGGGTGCTTAAAGACTTCTTAGATGATTCATGTCGTGGATTCTACCAGGACACCAACAAGAGAGGACCACTGGTGAGGAACTTGCCAGATTCTTCATCTTTACAAATGATCACAATACACACGGAAAGTTTATTAATGTAAAAAAAATCCTGAAATGTTAACCTAGAAATCTATTAATAAATTTTATTTTATTTAAATATTTATTCTATTTATTTAAGTTCCTAAGGGGCTGTTGGTAGCTGGGACCACTTCTGGAGGCCAAGCTGAATGTCAGCCCCCACAGAGTGCCTACAAAAGCTTGAGTTCTTGCACTAGTAATACAGCTTTAAAAAAATCAGAGATTAGTCAAAGTAAAGAAACACACTCGCTACCTCGCTAGCTCTGAGGGTTTAACCCAATCTCAGATGACCAGGATGTGTATGGCGCAAACTTTTAAATTTATGATGTCATGTGACACTCACTCCTGGTCATTCTGGGTAACAAAACTGCAGCAACAGTGAAGAAAGCATTGTTGCCCATAATCTACTATAGAATAAGATTCTACTCTATCTGTATGTGTGTGTGTGTGGGTGTGTGTGCGTGTGCGTGTGTGTGTGTGTGTCCAGTCCCTCCAAACAATCTGATTGGTCAGTTTAGCTTTGGTCTAATTGGTCAGTTTAGCTTTGGTCATGTGATCGACAGAGGAAGTAGAGGGCAAGGCAGGTTGAAACACATGAGGAGGAGTTAAAGTGTAGGGGGTACACCTTCAGAGATGTTAATTGTTCACGAGAATATGTTTTCAAAATGGGTAATGAGGACCAGTCTACCATTGGTGGTGTTCAAAGAGCAAACAGGAGATGAGCAACACGTCTTGAAATGATAGAGTCTCATTGGCAAGCTTTATGAGAACGCGATCGAGAGAGACAGTGCTGTGCAAGAGAAATTCAGACACACGAGGCTGCTGAAAAGGAACGCTGTGGGTACAAATAGGGCAAGAGATGTACTTGTTATATTTGTTTTATTACCTGAATTCGACAGGTTACGTGGCTTGTAGAGAATAAAGGCGCTGCAGTAAGAGTGAGAGAGAGAGGTGTTAGGAGCAGGCGCTGATACAGTACAGCGCATTGCCGCACCCACCACATGACAAACCAACTCAGGCTGCAGTAAGATGTTCAATAATTTTAACATTATTAAGTACACTTCCAATATTTTTTTAATTAACAATATTGAATTTTATGCATATCCAAACTTCCAAAAGGAAGAACTTTGACCAAAAAAGATTCAGGAGGGAGGTCCTGATAAAATAAGAGTACACAATGCATAATCTGACCCTCACTGTCTTCTTTCAGGAAAAGAATATCAAGACAAGAATGTCTCACGGGCAGAAGTGCTTACCCAACCTAAACCAGAGATGTGAGAATCCTTGGCGAGACCTCTTCCTGTGGGCAGTCCTTCAAAACAGACAAGAAATGGCCAATTACTTCTGGGCAATGGTAATCTGTTTCCTGATTGATTGTTTGGCATCTCATTGTTGTGTGGCTGCTGATTAACAAATAGAAACAGTGAAGGGTTAGGAATCCTAAAAAAGCAAGTCAACCAGAAACTATGGCAAAAGAAAAAGGTTCCTTTAGCAGCCGAGACGGGTTGACGTTTCAGAAACTGGCTGGAATGAAAACCTGCAGTCACTGTGGCCCCCCAGCACCTGAGTTTAATACCTCTTGGCTTAGAGGAAAGGCTAAATAAATTGGTAAAATCTCATTAGCGTTTAATGAAAATAAAGAATTTCAGTATCATCTTTTTGCTCCTTCTGCTTTTAGATGAAAGAAAAATTGCTACCTTGTTGAGCATAAGAAAGGCGCTATACAAATAAAATGTGTTATTTACTACTAGCCATCCCCCATGCCTTCGCCCGCGTAGTAGTGAAACAGGCTAGGTCCACTCCATAATGTGGCGAGAGACAGAGTGACTCAAACGGAGGTTGGCATGTGAGTGAGGAGGGCACAGCCCGGCGCCCCACTCCTGACGTCACGCTTCCCCCTCTCCTTGGCCTGCAGTCTCTGTCTCGGATTAGAGTGAATAAATCGGTCCTGCAAGCAAACTATGATTCTTAGCACAATGAGAGGAGTTGCAAAATCAACCGGAATGTTCAAACAAATTATAGAAAAAAAACCCGATCTAAATCCGTTAAATAGTTCTCTCGTTCGCTAGCTAAATGGTTCTAGGATACGCCCCGAGGCTGGCGCGTGAGTAAGGAGGGCCCCGACCCCCTCCCCTCTACCCACTGTGTGTCTCTTGGATTTGCACAAATTAATCAGTACCTCAAGCAAACTATGACACTTAGTGCAATGAGAGAAGTCACAAAATCAACCAGAATGTTGAAGCAAATTATAGAAAAAACCCCCGATCTAAATCCGTTAAGTAATTCTCTCATGAAAAGTGGACAGACAGATAGACAGATGTTGGATTTTATATAGAGAGGGATGCAGGCCTGTTTTCTGACATCAGCTGAAGGCCACGTCATATTACACGCCTTTAACGAGTTGGAGGCAGTCGGTGGCACCACACCATTAACCCATTCGCCTGATGTGACATACCCAATGACTTGGGTCCAACTAGTCCAACACAAACAAACAGGTGTGATTTTGTCTTTAGTCATGGGGTGTGCTCTGTGTGCATGGGATCTGACCACCAATTTAATGCACATTTGGAAGTTCAGTGAATAAAATACAGCAACAAGGAATAAGAAACACGTAGGCTTTGGACCTCACAAACAGAAGAGACGCTCCACTGTCTGATGTCTTGTGTTTTACATAGCACATCAGAATGGAAAAAAAGAAATAAAGGAGCAGTGATTGTGCCTGAACCCGCTGTACCAGTTAACCCTGCCAGGCAGCACGTTATTGGCTGTCAGAAAGAGGGGTGAACACAACTGTGCTGGAAGATCTGAACGTGATGACTAAATGTGGCAGGCCAGGAGATATTCAGTCATGAAAACTGACCTGCTCCAGTGATGAGATTGGCAAGTGTGACATACCCCACAACTACAGGTGGCGCAATGTGACAGTGGTTTATGTATGCCATTTTAGATCACAAGGAGTCACGGACAGATCTGAACAGTCGCTACAATCAAAAATGACTTCATGAGTGTTTCTAATGGCTTAGAACTCAGAAATTAAAAATTGACCTCAGTCTTGCTTAGTCTTACATTTTAAAAAACAAAGATTCTGCTTTATTTAAATAAATATTGGGCTGAGATTTGACTTTGACATTTTTCACCAACTTTTTATTAAGTAAAGACAAAATGACAGGAGATAATCAATAAACAATTGCACATTATAAAAGAACCCAAACCTCCTTCTCCCACCTTGTGCCACCCAGCCTGAGCAAAGGCATAAAATATTCTGGAAGTATCCCGTTGCCAGAGAAGGGAAGATGGGATTCAATTTTGAACCAATCCATTAACCCATGACAGCAGTTGTGTACAAATGTTTATAAATCCATCCATCCATCCATCCATCCATCCATCCATCCATCCATCAATTTTCCAACACGCTGAATCCGAACACAAGGTCATGGGGATCTGCTGGAGCCAATCCCAGCCAACACAGGGCACAAGGCAGGAACCAATCCCGGACAGGGCGCCAACTCACCACAGTGTTTATAAATAAATAATCAAAATAGAAAGCCAAAACTTCTCAGGTGGACCTCAAAATCAAAGAGAATAAGTTATAATGAAACAAAATAACCAAGATTGCCATAACATCTAATACCAACACTAATTCTGGTTATACATTGAAGCCTGGACACTCTGGAAGCTGGTGTGGAAAAGAAGATGACGGCAGAATTGGATGCCATCATGAAAAATGCCCTCCATCCCCTCTCTTGGAGCACTTTTAGCCACAGACTCATTCCACCATGGTGTGCTGAGAAAGCGCCTCTGGGGGTCTTTTCTGCCCACTGCTGTCAGGCAGTTCAATGCTTCCACCTGATGTACTCGTTAAGTTCATTTTGAAATGTCTGCACAATATACATTTATTTATTTTTATCTACTTATCAATTGATTGATTTTATTATCTGTCCTGCGAGTCTGTATTCTTGTTTTTTCATGTTTCTGATGCTGTACGCATTGTGATAGACAGCCCGACCACAGACAGACAGACACCGGATGTCGAATGCCACACACGGTTTATTAAACTATTTACACAAATGAAACAGTCCTGCACCACACACAGTGCTCCAGCACCAGACACTCTCCAATACGGGCCTTTAAATGTCCGTGGGCCGCCTCTCTTCTTCCTGTCGCTGAATCTTCATCCACCTCCAGCCTCCAACTCTCACTCCTCGACTATAGGAAGGCGGCTCACTTTATAGTCACCCGGACATGCTCCAGGTGCTCGCTGACGTTCTTCTGGTGGCACTTCCTGGTGTGGCGGAAGTGCCACATGAGCATCCGGAAGCACTCCGGGCATCCCTGGAAGGTTCTTCATCAACCCTCCCAGGTGTGACGGAAGTGCAGATATCCCGGGCTCTATGAGGCTCGGGGTGCCCCCTGGCGGTGGCCACGGGTCCTAATGGACTTGAGCCTCCACGTTCCGTCCCTGCGGTGGTTGCCCCCTCGTGACCCGGGGGACATATGGTCTGACTCCCGATCCTTCCAGGCATCCCATCTGGTTCTGGCCCCCAGCCTCCTGCCACAGCATCTAAATTTCCTTTTGGGATTAATAAAATTTTTCAATTGTGTTTACATACAGGCAATGACATGCATGGGACAAACACTGAAAAATGTAAGCAGATACTACTACTACTAACAACATATTATTATTATTATTATAAATGCAAATGTCACAATCAGAAATCAGACTTGCTACCACGCTTTGATGCTTTCCATCCTTACACTACAAGAAGTGCACATTTGAACACATCTCGCCTGAAGAAGGGGCCTGAGTTGCCTCGAAAGCTCGCATATTGTAATCTTTTTAGTTAGCCAATAAAAGGTGTCATTTTGCTTGGCTTTTCTCTAAACACATTTCCGTAAATCCTAGTTATAACTAGTGATAAGCTTTATGATTCGTGAAAAATTTAATTCACAGCAAAACTGTGTGCCTTGCAAAAAAAAATTCACTAAACAAACTGTGTGTCACTTCTGGTGAAATTCGTACAATGGACACCAAAAGAAACTCATTTTATTCCTGCCTGGAAGCGTTTTCATCGATTAATTCTGCATGCGTCTGCTGGTCATTTAGTTTTTAAACAAAGATCTTTAATGAAGGAGAAAGACCACCAGACTCATTTCCTGTCAAGAACAACAATATTTACTTCTATAGCGCATTTTCATACACATAATGGAGCTCAAAGTGCTTTACAGGATGAAGAAAGAGAAAAAAGACAAAATAAATAAGAAAATAAAATTAGGGAACACTAATTAACAGAATAAAAGTAAGGTCCGACGGCCTGGGGGGCAGAAAAAAACGAAAAAAAAAAACTCTAGACGGCTGGAGAAAAAAATAAAATCTGCAGGGGTTCCAGGCCACGAGACCACCCAGCCCCTCTAGGCATTCTGACTAACATCAATGATCTCAATCAGTCCTCATGGTATTCAGAGTTCACATGGAAGAACTTGATGATGACAGTCATGTGGACTTCTGGCCTTCAATCCATCAGGCAAATGTGTAGAGGAGTCCATAAGAAAAGTGGGGGGAATCAACTGGGCCACCCCGTTTAATGCAAAAGTCCAAAAAATAAAACTGAAAGAAGCACTCAGGGGCACAACAACAGAAAACTGGGGCAATAACTGTCTGGGTAGCCTCAGCATCTTCTGCAGGTTTGTGGCTCTGTCAAGCTGTCCATCATGCAGAAATTCTGCTTCTCAACTGACGCCACTTCTTCTAGGGATGTCGGAATTTAAGCACTTTGAGCCTGGGAAAGGTGCTATATAACTAAAAGGTATTATTACAGGGGCCGGCATTTCCTGGAGCATGTGGAAGAAAATGATGAATACAGACACTGAAATGCCCCAATTTAAGCAATAATAAGCAATAGGCAGGAGAAAGCGTCAATTGTTATTTTTTATCTAAATCTTGCAAGAGGCAAAAAAACTTTTCATAATGTCAGTGTTTTTGCAAAGAAAAAAGTGTCCTCTGCGCTATTATTTATACAATTAATTAATTCGGTCACCACTCAAAGAAAGGAATTCATTACATAATCAGAAAACTTTTAACGCGATTGGTTACACCCAGTTGCTAGCAGGACATGGCAGATGTTGATACCTTAAGTGACCACATTTTAATTAATAGTCCTGTTTGCTTAGGATGTACGTGACTTTTTAAATGTATTATTTTTATTCTTACAAAAGGAGATGTGTGAATTTCTTCACATACACCCTGTTTCTCATGGTTTAAAATGGCCTAAATTTATTATGATCCAGCTGGGTACAAAAACAGGAAACTTACCGCTATAGAAGTTATGCCAAATGGTTATGCCGTAAATGTAACATTTTTCTCTTAAGGGGTTATATAAAATAACAAGAAATACATTTCTCATAGTGAAAAATAAAATAACAGCATCAGCTTTTAAGCATAAGCTCAGAAGGATATGACACTCAGACACATGCCAAGTGCACACTGGACCAGGGTTCAAATTCAACTCTTACAAGCATGCCCTTACTAAGCATTTTTTGGGTACTGCAGATGTTAAAACAGATGATACAGTTAGGAACTGCGCACCCTCTCACCCGGGGGTGGTGGTGCAAGCATCACAAGAATCTGATGGGTGATCCTCAGATGCCAATGCATGACCCTAATTATGGTGGCAATCTTGGCAAATGCCATCTTTAAGATCAAAGACAGAAAAACAAACTTGAAAGTTTCAAGGCACTTGGAGAGTTGCATATCTTGAAGAAACAAGAAAGAGCAGTTGCTATGGCGGATTGGTGGTGGCGGTTGGGCTGCCTGTGTGGTGAGAAGGCACAGTAATATGCACGATGGTATAAAAAGAATTCATTTTACTGGGTTACGACAGACTACATGCATTACACAGACAGGTTAACATGGAAGTACAAGTGAGGCTTTAGAGATCAGCATTCCTTGTTTCCCACCATAAAAAGAAACTTAAAACTCTTTTTAAGAAGAAGAAGACTTTGCATTTATGTAGACACTCACAGCGCTTTAAATCAAAAGTGAATGTCACAACTGTGAAGTCATCTGCAAACGGAATTTTAGTGACAGCTCCACAAACTTCAATGTGAATCAAGACTTACCTGTTTTGCTCGTCACTATTTAGAACGCTGCATAAGCTCAGCTCTCACTACTTGGATGGTGATTGGAAATGACACTTTTTTCTTTTTTTAACAAATTCCATATGCTTCGTGGCCCAGAATATCAACTGCCACTCCAGGGTAGCTCTGGCCAATGTCCTGCTGTAAAATGAAACTTGTTATTGATCCCAAATCCCTGAAATTCCTCTAGAAATTGGTAATTCATGGGAGCTTTTATTTTAACAGTCACTTTCACTGTTTTCTTGTTGAGTATGTGACCATAAGGGGGCACTACTGAGCCCCAAACTCAAAACACAGTAATACACCACACTTTATTGGAATAAAACTAGCAAAACACCCGCACTTCGCAGCGGAGAAGTAGTGTGTTAAAGAGGTTATGTAAACATATATATACATATACACATATCTACATATACATATTTATATATACATATACACATCCACATATACATATACATATATATATATATATACATATATATATATATACATATATATATATATATATATATATATATATATATATATACATATACAAATGTACATATCTACATATATATATACAGTATATACATATGTACATATATATACATATAAATATATACATATGTACATATATACACATATAAATATATACATATGTACATATATACACATATATATATACATATGCACATATATACACATATATATATACATATGCACATATATACACATATATATATACATATGCACATATATATATATAAATATAGACATACATATATACATACATACATACATTCACATATATATATATATATATACATTCACATATATATATATATATATATATATATATATATATATATATACATTCACATATATATATATATATATATATATATATATATATATATATATACATTCACATATATATATATATATATATATATATATATATATATATATATATATATATATTCACGGCATTCGTAGTCTGAATCACAATCTGATTGTATGGGTGGTTACCTACCAGGTAACGCTTATGGTTGGCCAACAAGTCAGCTAACATCAGCCACGGTGCCTTCAGTTTTGAGAAGCAGATCATAGAATGGTTGAAAATAGTTTACTGTCAAATAATGCAAAGAGTACGCGACACGTGTTTCGCCCTAATTCTTGGCTAATCAGGCGTACACACTCAATGCACTCCCTTATGGGAATCGAACCTCGGACGTCAGCGCTAGAGGGGCTTCGCGGCGGTAAAGTATTGCTTTTAAATTTTAATTAAGAAGAAAAGAAAACCTTTTTAAATTGAGGGAAAATATACCAATAACAATTTGTTAAGAATCTGTTTTTTTGTGAAGTTGCCTTTACACAGCCTCTCCGCTGTTTTATAAACGAATGCCATATAAGGCCGCCCTTTCTCCTTCACAGTCAGTTCACGTGATTATGTGGGAGGCATGATGATGGGATACGCAACCCCCGCAACCCCACCTCCCACAGCCAGCGAGCTGCAGTCCATTACAGTATATGGACAAAAAAGAGGTTCCAGTTATGACCGTTACACTTTGAATTTCGAAATGAAACCTGCCTAACTTTTGTAAGTAAGCTGTAAGGAATGAGCCTGCCAAATTTCAGCCTTCCACCTACACGGGAAGTTGGAGAATTAGTGATGAGTGAGTGAGTGAGTGAGTGAGTGAGTGAGTGAGTGAGTGAGTGAGTGAGTGAGTGAGTGAGTGAGTGAGTCAGTGAGGGCTTTGCCTTTTATTAGTATAGATAAAGGATTTTTATTCTCCCAAAGCACTTCTTCACACTCTCCTCTCCAGAATTAGCCACAATAAATCTGACAGTTCTACAAAAATCAAACAATTCTTCCGCCTCTTTATTTCCACTGAGTATTGTCAGATGACTTGCAAAAATGATTCAGTGATGTGAGGCAGTGGCCTCCCTTTCCAGCCGGACCCAGGAATGCTTCCAGTGCTATGCCATGTCTCCCAGGAAACCCTTCAAGACCACAAAGAAAGTAAGGAGTTTTTCTCCCAACAGTGCCCTCTATTGGCACCCATGGACCCCAGCAGGGCTGCACTTCTGGACTCCAACTCCCAAGCACCCCTGCAGGTATCCTGACTAGGTTGCCATAAACGGATCACTGCCACCTGGTGTGTGGGGTCTGGAAGTGCTCCTGACTCCTGCTTCTGCTGGTCCATCAATGGTGGATGGACACAAACTTATTTTTCCGCCTGCTGCTCAACTCCATCTGTTATCCTCCTACAACATACGACATACCAACATCATTTCTTGTCTGTCCCTTTAATTTTCTTCATACTTCTCTGTAGCTGCAACACAGAAAATGTCTCCGACAAACTAAAGCTAGCTGAACGTTACAACTTGAACAGGATAATCTTGTATGTCAACCACAGTACGTCAACAAGTCAAGTATATCTTGTTTCTTATACAGGACTGTGTGCTCCATGCATTCATCTTCTGTTTCTCATTTTATGCATGTATTTGTTTGTATCCTGTATTATCTCTCTATTATAAAAAAAAAATCATGGAAGGAGATGAAACGTGATTTTCTCAGAGAGACACTTTTATGACCTGCAAGACGAGACTTTGTGCCAAGAGATTTAACCATGCCCGGGTCTGGAAATAAAAGACAAAGAGTAGATGACAAAGTAGAACGTCATAAAGAATTCAAAAACGTTGACAGGACACACATGCAAAGCAGGTTAGAGATAATGGGAGTATGAAAATTCGAAAGTCTCAAAAAAATGATAGTAAAGATCGCATTAGTGCAAAGAAACAGAAATTATTACTCAGTGAAATAATGGAACAGCAGAAAGAGATTGAATATATTGTTAGATTTAAACTTTAAGTCGCAGACTTATAGATCGTCTAATTCGTGTTGCCATCAGGGAAAAATAGTGTTTCTTCCCAATAAAAGGTGTATGCACGAGAATTAAAAGATTGTTTGGTGAAAGTGAAATCCCACAAGAGAAAATTTCAAGCCCCATTGAGACAAGAGCTTATGCAAAGAGATTTGAAAAGTCCTGCCCACATAACCATGCACACGGTTCAATCATTTCTCATTTGTGTGAATGCTATTGTCAGACACAGTTTGTGTAGAGAGAAAGAAACGATATTCACTCACAGGCAGTTATACGTTGTGTTGTCACGATGTAATTCCTAACACAGAATCAAAATTCAATGCGATATTAACGAAAGGTAAAAGCGAAAAGCAATCGAATATATGGACATAGGTGATATGACAGAAGTATGTAGATATTGCTTGGCTTTAAACTTTAAGTTGGAGACTTGTAGATCATCTAATTCATGTTGCCATCAGGGAAAAGTAATGTTTCTTCCTAATGAAGAGGTGTATCTGCGAGAATTAAAAGTGTTGTTGTTTTGTGAAAGTGAAATCCACATACGTGAGCAGCAGAGATGTGAAACTCCTGGCGCGTAGTGCAGGTGGGGAGGTTGTCGAGCGAAGTGAGTAGGGGGTTATTTAAACTTTTTCGGTGTTTGTATTCCCCTTGTATCCTTTTGAAGATTTGTGAGGGGCTTTGCACATAACACTAATATTTTTAAATTTTCTTTCTTTTTTGTTATGTGTTTACACCATAGTGTGTGTGTGTGTATTTACAGTGCTGTATATGCACGGGATGTTCAAAAAGTTTCCGCACATTTTTTTAACTCTATTTATTAAGGATTTCAAAAACAAATGACTTCACTTTTCTACATAGTCACTCAACTTTTTTATGTCACCAGCAAAAAAATGTTTTTGGTTGGGCACATAGCCACTGATGCACCACTGCATTCACATCATTCCTCGTGGTCGTGGCTGTAGCTGAATGTCTGGAGCGCTCTGCATCTGTCACAATAGTACGGCCATTATGGAACATTTCAATCCACTCACAGACGACTCTATGACAGAGACCTTTTTCCTCATACTGAGCACACATACGGAGATGAATTTGTGCACCCAGCACACCTTCTGCCCACAAAAAGCGTACGACAGAACATGTGGCAGCCACTCAACCCAACACAGACAGACACAAGAGGCACACTGACAAAACTCACGCTTTTTATTTTCAGTTCTCTCCTTTACAGCACCTCACACAGTGCACCTCTTTGGCCGCCTCTACTCCTCTCTTGCAAGCTCTGTCCTCTGTCTCCCGACTCCGGCTCTCCGAATGGAGTGAGGCAGCCCCTTTTGTAATGCACCTGGATGTTCTCCAGGTGCTCCCTGATGACCTTCCTGCAGCACTTCTGCGTGTGACACCCAGAAGCATTCCGGGTGTACTTGGTTCCTGTTCTGGCAGCACTTCCTGGTGTGGCAGAAGTGCTGCAGTCTAGGGCTTAGCCAATGTTTATGCACCCCCTAGTGGTGGCCACTGGCCCCCACAGGGTTGAGCTCCCAAGCTCTGTTCCCGTGGCCCCAACACCCACCAGGGCTGCTGCCTTCTCGTTTTCCAGGGGAGGTACTGCTCTTTCCATCCTCCAGGCATCCTAACTGGGCATGAGCCCCAGCTGTCCACCACAATCGCAGCCATCTTCACCACAGGGTGACAACTCTTATACTAAACTGCAAGGGCAGCCAGCTTGCCAGACAGAACAAGTCACATGACACTCTCAGACACATCCAATTACTACTCCTCCCGCCTTTACAGTTTCCAATGAAAATATAAGAGTGAGGAAACTTTTTGAACATCCCTCGTATATTAATTTATCTATCTACTTATTAATTTATTCAATGAGTTTCTGCAAAATGCCAAATTTCCACCCAATGACAAATACAATTATAACTAATCGTACCTCTATAGCTAAAATGTGTTATTATTCATACTTTTCATGATGTGAACTTCATGTGCTCTGTCTGACCTGATGATTAATGAGTGAAGGACATCGATTTCGAAGGACTTTATGTGCCTGTTTAGTTATGAAGTGTTTGGGAAAGCACTCTTAAATTCAATCTCAAGATGGACTTTCTTATGTTCATAGGATTACAATGTGTTCAAGGAAACTAGCCACTGACTTGTTAATGTGTCTGATTATTGTGACGTTTTCATGGAAGGTATTTTGTGGATATTCAGCTAAGGATTTTTGTCCATTTTGGGTAAAATAAAAGTAATGGAAGAGGAACCACCACCAGCAGTACAATTATTAGTATCTCATTGAGCATCTCACTAAGGTACTGTATGTTCACTGTTGGCTGGGTTGCTGTGATATCTTTGTAATTTGTCAGAGGATTGTTTTTGAAATCTCTCAAAATGTTAATTGCAGGGCCCAGAGGCGGTAGCGGCAGCCTTGGCTGGCTGTAAAATCATGAAGGAAATGACTCGTTTGGAGTCGGAGGCCGAATCAGCGAGGAGTATGAAAGAGGCCAAATACGAGCAGTTTGCCCTGGGTGAGTCAACAAAGGCCTTCAGCTTGTTTTTCTTGTGTTAGCTCCAGTGTTTTAAATGTTTGCACTTTCAAAAGATTTGTGTTAAACAAGATAGAAACTATAAGCATGGCAGGTGGGTTCAATGACTAAGTTAACTGCTATGAAAGTTGGAGCATTTCACATTTTTTAGTTACTTCATCCAAGAGTCAGTTATCATAGTTTTGTTTATTAAATACTAGTTATGTTAGCTGTCTGAGATGGTTTGAAATCTAAGGGCTCATCTAAGACCTCAGCATTTCCATTTGTAGAGGACCATCAATTGGAATACATTTTGTAATGTATGTACAGTAAGTAATAACATACATTACAACTGTCTTTCCAACAGATGGCACACCACAAACGTGTAGTAATAAAATGCATTTGCTTTTCAGAGAAAGGAAAGGAGAAGAGCAGGAGAAGGAGAAGAGCAAACTAAACATATTATAGCATATCATGCAATGTGTGCCCAGCGGTATACATGGGACAAACATCAAAAACACTCATAACACGTATACAGGAACATCACAATGTGTCAGAAGGAAGGACCTACTGTTCTGATATACGCTCATACAATTTTGACCAAACACATGTGTAACTGGACACGCTGCAAGTAAAATTCAGGGCCAATAGCAAGAGTGCCAGAGAGCTGGCTGAAATGTGGCTATCTAATGAAAACGCCATTAAGATACATTTGGACATGAGCCCAGTATATGCAGGCTTGAAAAAAAGAACATGCACAAAATAAATAAGACTTTATGACCAACACCCTCCAAACTACACCTCATTAATCCCCCCCCCCCCTCCCTATTTGCTATATATTGCTTTGGATTCCTGTATGTCTAATCATTTTCCTCTGATGATGCATTCCTGACAGGAGTTGAAAGCTTAGGAAAATAAATCTATTTTAAGATAACATTCATTTTTTCCCTTTGTTGATTTCCAGCTCCAAATATGCAAACCGTATCACAGACCTTCACTTTGGAGTAGTGGCTCTGTGGCTAAGGGAGTTTTTTTTTGTTCTTTATTTCGCTTTATACAATTTCTTGTATTAGGAATTTGGTAGTTTTCACACACCCCTTGGGGTCAGAGCGCAGGGTCAGCCATTGTACAGCATCACCTGGAGCAATTACAGGTTAAGGGCCTTGCTCAAGGGCCCAGCAGAGCAGGATCTCTTTTGGCAGTGACGGTTGCTGGTTTGAATCCTGGCAGTCACAGAAGGAATGCTGCTCTGTTGGGCCCTTGAGCAAAACCCTTAACCTGCAATTGCTCCAGGGGTGCTGTACAAACAGCTGACCCTGTGCTCTGCCCCTAAAACTCTGAGTAAGTTAGGGTATGTGAAAAAGGGAATTTCCCCTTAGGGATTAATATAGTATACCAAAAAAAAAAAAAATATATATATATATATATATATACGAGGGGGGACCCAAAAATAACCGGAAATATTTTTAAAACGTGTTTAATTTAATTTTCTGTACAAACTACAATTAGTCTCCTTCAAAGTACTCTCCATTGGCGGAAATACACTTATCTAACCGTTTGTTCCATTGTTCGAAACATTTTTTAAATTCGTCTGAAGTAATGCCCATTAATGCTCTGGTCGTTTCTTGTTTTATCTCTTTGACGTCAGCAAAACGCCTTCCTTTCAAGTCTTTTTTCATCCGAGGGAACAAAAAGAAATCACACGGAGCTAAATCTGGTGAGTAGGGTGGGTGGTTCAGGGTTGTCATACCATTTCTTGCCAAAAATTGGCGAATGCTGAGAGCAGTGTGAGATGGAGTGTTGTCATGATGAAAGAACCAATCGCCCGACTCCCACAAATCAGGGCGTTTCCTTCTCACACTGTTGCGCAACCTTCTTAACACTTCTAGGTAGAATGCTTGGTTTACAGTCTGACCTGCTGGAACAAATTCATAATGCACGAGACCTTTGACATCAAAAAAAGAAATCAACATTGTTTTCACTTTTGATTTCACCTGCCGAGCTTTTTTTGCTCGAGGAGAATTCGCGGTTTTCCAATGACTGGACTGCTGTTTCGACTCAGGATCGTAACTGTAGCACCACGATTCATCTCCTGTAATAATTTTGGAAAAAAAATCTGGGTCATTATCAAACTGATCCTTCATTTCACGACAAGTTTCCAGGCGACGCTCTTTTTGATCTGCTGTCAGCAATCGGCCCAACCACGTACTACAAGTACCAACCTAACAACAACAAAATTCCGGTTATTTTTGGGCCCCCCCTCGTGTATATATATATATATATAAATATATATATATATATATATATATATATATATATATATATATATATATATATATTGTGAGATATGGCCGGCCATTCATCCTAGCCAGTACCTCCAGGCCGCCAGATGGAGCCCTCCTTGCAGCATGGAGGTGCCCCGAATGCCAGCAGGGAATCATGGACAATGGAGTTTTAATGCACAGCCCTGCTGGATACAATACAATACAATACAATACAGTTTATTTTTGTATAGCCCAAAATCACACAGGAAGTGCCGCAATGGGCCCATGGATACCATGGGGACCACCAAGAGTCACTGCAGGGAGGCCCAGGGACTGTTATTTGCCCTATAACCCGGAAGTACGTCTTAGTCAAAGTGACAGAGGAAATGACATACTTCTGGGATAAAGTTTTCATCTGACCTGGAAGTGCTGGGTAATCGCATGGACTGAAGGATTAGAAGCACTTCCGGGTCACGGACTATAAAAGACCCTGGGAAATCCCAGATGGGTGAGCTGAGTTGGGAGGCAGGGTGACTAAGCGTCTGGGAGTGGAGGATTGTGTATTGTATTTGTAATTATTGATTTATTGAAGAGTATTGTGGAGTGGAGGGTGCTTTGTGCAAATTATTGTTCAAATAAATAATATTGGACTTTTATCTGGAGTCTGGCGTGTTGGCCGAGGGTTCAAAGGGTCGAGAGGGACCGTAAACTATCACCATATATATATATATATTTGCAGCTGGAGATCCACAAAGGGAGAAAATGAATCACGTATCATAAAGTAGTTTTATTCCTGAGCTTTCAACCCCTGCCAGAGGCCTTCATCAGAGGATGAACGTGGTCATGGTCTCGTTTGACATCGTGTTGCTATACACCATGATTCCAATTCATCTGGCCACAGAGACACTATTAATGAGACTGGAAAGTGACCCCACCATAGAGACAAGAACCAAACTGTCCACTAAAAACATAACGCACCTAATATCACTTTGCCAAAAAACTCACTTTCATTTCAACGGCAAATACTACACTCAGAAAAAAGGCATGCCAATGGGATTGCCGTTATCAGGACTTCTAGCGGAACTGGTAATGCAAAATTTGGATACGCTACGTAGACGACACATTCGTCATACTAAAAAATGACCAACTGAACGAGTTTTACAACCACATCAACACAATATTCCCTGCAATCCAATTCACCATGGAAAAAGAAATGAACCAACACATCAGCTTCCTGGACATCTCCATTGAAAGAAATAACAACACCACCCTGACCACAAGTGTTTACCGTAAGGAATGCTATGAAGACAAGATATTACACTTCACCAGCAACCACCCGGTATCTCATAAACGGAGCTGTGTTAAAACTCTATTCAGAAGAGTCCTCACCCATTGTAATATGAAGGAAACAAAAATGAATGAAAGACGCTATCTCGTCCGTCTTTTCACTTCAAATGGATACCCAAAAACATTCATTAATCGGAGCTTACACAGAAGACGCCAAAAAACTCAGCAAACAATCGACTTGAATCAGAACCCCCACCCCACCTGGCACTCACTCCCTTATCATCACAAGGTGTCTGAAGGTACAGCACGCATCCTGGCCAAGTCAGGCATCAGAATAGCACACAAACCCACGAACAATCTGCGCACGGTCCTCTTTAATGCTAAAAACAAGACATCAACAGCAGAAACACGAAACGCAGTTTATAGAATTCCATGCAGTTCTTGCTCAGCGGTATACATAGGACAAACTTCAAAAAGAATTGCAACATGTGTATACAGGAACATCGCAACGCCGTCAGAAGAAAGGACTCACTATCATTGATCTATACGCATACAAAATCAACAGGACATACATTTAACTGGGACAATGTACAAGTAAAATTTAAGGCCAGTACTAAAAGTGCCAGAGAGCTGGCCGAATCTTGGCTATCAAATGAGAACGCCATCAACAGACACTTGGACATCAATCCAGCATATGCAAACTTAAGAAGAACATGTTCATAATAAATAAAACTTTGCAACCAATACCCCCACAAACCCCCCCCCCCCGAACACACTGACTTAGCTTGTCGCCCCACCCCTCCCCCACATCTAATTTTTGCTATATATTGCCTTTGATTCTTGTAAGTCTAAGCATTATGCTCTGATGAAGGCCCCTGGCAGGGGCTGAAAGCTCAGGAATAAAAACTACTTTATGATATGTGATTAATTTAACTCCCTTTGTGGATCTCCAGCTGCAAATATGCAAACCGTATCACAGACCTTCTCTTCTATATATATATATATATATATATATATATATATATATATATATAAAACGGCGGACTGCACGATAACATGCAGTGAACACACTTGACTTGAGTATTCCTAGTTTTCATCCTCTTTCTCTGTATGTTTACCATTTGTTTGCTCAGAGGTTGATGCGCTTGCTGTTTCCTAAGCAGCTCTTCTTTTCTCCACCCTAGCGTCCCGCTTCTTCTCTTCTTCCATTGGCGTCTTTACACGTTAAAACTGACTAAGTCAGTTTTTGTGTTGCAATTACTTTAGTTTAATTTTTCACTTAAGCTGGCACTTAAGTCTTCATTCTGCCTCAAGAATGAGTTAAGATATGAAGAGGTAGGGGAAGTGATGGCTAAGGTGGTAGGGATCAGTATGGCGCCCATACGCATGCGCTGCACGGCAGCCCTGCTGCCAAGAGTTGATTCTACAATAAAATAAAATAAACTAAAAAGAGTAATAAAAATCATCACCCCGAAGCGGTCAGTAGAGGTCACGTAGTATATGTGTACCAAATTTCAGGTCAATAGGTCAAACAGTTTGCGAGCTACAGGTGATTTAAAATCCTGTACAGACAAATGGACAGCCATGGTAATGTATTATATAAGAAGATATATACAGTATACACCTCAGTTTTTCTTCAAAATGAGTTGACATGCAATAGATGTTGGGAGTATGCGCTGATACAGCGCATTGACGCATCCTCTAAATGACAAACCATCTCAGAATCCCAAATTAGGACCTGAGTACAGCCATGCAACAGGTGACACCTCAGCACCACACTAGTCTGAATGGACTGGAACAGAGTGACGCTTTTTACGACGGCTGGAGAGCCTGTCCTACCACCGACCCCCAAGTTTTCCCTGCAAGCTGGAGGACCTGCTTGCAGGGCTGGATGCAGATTAATTTCAGGACAGAGCAACTGGCGTTTAAGGGTCTTGCTCAAGGGCCCAAAAGGAGTGGAATCACTTTTGATGGCATTTACAGGATTTGAATCAGCAACCTTCCTTTTTTCCGACGCAGATCATGACCAAAAATGGTGAAAGGGTAAGCAGTAAACAGCCAGATGTTAAAATTCAAAGTTTCTGTGTACTTCAGAGGGTGTAGTGACACAGTCTGATCTTTAAGACAGATTGAGGGTTTTTAAGTAATCAACAGAAGGTGGGACACCTGTACAAAATGTTTGCTTCATCTATCTCCCTTGTTGGAATAAGTTCTTTTGTAATTGCGGCATGTTACATAACCTGAAACTATATAGATAAAATATAAAAAGGCGATACCCCTTCCTTAGTGATACGATGGAAAGAACTCACATAGGAGAAATAACTTAGCTTTCTTTAATGACGGCTTACGCGGCATAACAGATGAGGAAGCCATGACAAGACGTTTCGGGTAGTGGGAGCCTGATGTGTAGGGGCTGCCATTTTTGTCACTGCGCTGGAAGGATTTTCAGGATTGGATGACGTTATCTCCCATCCGTCCGTTGGTTTCAAAGATGTGCCAGGCAATGTCCCAAGGCTTTATACTCTTTCTTCACGTGCACTTTACCCACTTAGGTAAATCATGCCATTCAAAACAAGGAAAAGAAGTTCCAATGTCATGCTGACTGACAAACAGAAATAGAACAATGCCCATTTTGCAGTTGTCCTTAACGTGTCTTGTCTTAAAATGCTTGCCTAGCAGTTCTAAAGTTCTTAGATGCAGTTCTTCAGATGAGCCCCTGTGTGCTAAATCTGGCTTTGTGTTAGTTGTACACGTGAGAAGAAAAGAAAAACAGATTTAAAATATTTGCACAGAGCAAAGTGACATATTAAACTTATATTCTGATTACATCTTGCAAGGCTTAATTAACTTTATTTGCTGCAGAACATCTGTAGGTTGTAACCTATTAGTTCTTCCCTGAAAAAAGCCCATTTGTAATATTCTGAAATTTCCTAAACTAAACTTTGAAATTTAAACCTCTGCCAGCTTACTGTTTACCTTTTCACCATTTTAGGTAATTCATTGAAAAAAAACAAACATTGGAACAACTGAGGTTATATTTTTTATTTGATAAAATTGAATAAGGTTGAAAGGTAAGCATTACATCACAATTAGCAGAATTCAAGTATCTTTGTTTTCTCTGAATTGTCCCATTTAGAGCTCTGAGTTTGTAGTTCATTCCTGTGGAACTTCTGACTCAGAAACTTGGATTGACCATCGGCCACATAGTATGTGAATGTCACATTGGGAAGTAGAATGACAGGTGCAGACTCAGAAGTGTTCAATCGGCCCTTACTTTATTATTTAAGACCTTCCCTTTCACTCTTGCTGATATCTGTCTGTCACAAATCACTCCTCACACTCTTCTCCACCCATTCCACCCTGCCTGCACTCTCTTTTTCTCCTCTCTTCCACAATCCCCATTACTCTGTACTGTTGATCCCAAGTATTTAAACTCATCCACCTTCGCCAACTCTACTCCCTGCATCCTCACCATTCCACTGACCTCCCTCTCATTTACACACATGTATTCTGTCTTATTCCTACTGACCTCATTCCTCTCCTCTCTAGAGCATATCTCCAACTCTCCAGGGTCTCCTCAACCTGCTCCCTACTATCGCTACAGATCACAATGTCATCAGCAAATATCATAGTCCACGGGGATTCCTGTCTAATCTCGTCTGTCAACCTGTCCATCACCATTGCAAATAAGAAAGGGCTCAGAGCCAGTCCCTGATGTAATCCCACCTCCACCTTGAATGCATCTGTCACTCCTACCGCAGACCTCACCACTGTCACACTTCCCTCGTACATATCCTGTACAACTCTTACGTACTTCTCTGCCACTCCCGACTTCCTCATACAATACCACAGCTCCTCTCGAGGCACCCTATCATATGCTTTCTCCAGGTCCACAAAGACACAATGCCACTCCTTATGGCCTTCTCTAAACTTCTCCATCAACATCCTCAGAGCAAACATCACATCTGTGGTGCTCTTTCTTGGCATGAAACCATACTGCTGCTCACTAATCATCACCTCACTTCTTAACCGAGCTTCCAGTACTCTTTTCCATAACTTCATTCTGTGGCTCATCAGTTTTATCCCCCTGTAGTTATTACAGTTCTGCACATCCCCCTTATTCTTAAATATTGGCACCAGTACACTTCTTCTCCACTCCTCAGGCATCCTCTCACTTTCCAAAATTCCATTAAACAATCTGGTTAAAAACTCCACTGCCATCTCTGCTAAACACCTCCATGCTTCCATGGGTATCTCATCTGGACCAACGGCTTTTCCATTCTTCATCCTCTTCATAGCTGTCCTTACTTCCTCCTTGCTAATCCGTTGCACTTTCCTGATTTATTATCTCCACATCAACCCAGCTTCTCTCTTTCATTCTCTTCATTCATCAACCTCTCAAAGAACTCTTTCCATCTGCTCAACACACTCTCCTCGCTCATGAGTACGTTTCCATCTTTACCCTTTATCACCCTAACCTGCTGCACATCTTTCCCAGCTCGGTCCCTCTCTCTCGCCCACTGGTCCTTTTCTCCCTCCTTAGTGTCCAACCTCTCATACAACTCATCATACGCCTTTTCTTTAGCCTTCACCACCTCTCTCTTCACCTTGCGCCTTATCTCCTTGTACTCTTGTCTACTTTCTGCATGTCTCTGACTATCCCACTTCTTCTCTGCCATCCTCTTCCTCTGTATACTCTTCCTGTACTTCGCCATTCCACCACCAAGTTTCCTTTTCCTCCTTCTTCTGTCTAGATATCACACCAAAAAAAGAAAAAAATCTAGAATTCAAAATTCAACCAATAAAGAATAAATCAAAATTATAAAGTCTTAAGAGCAAACACAGTGCTGGTTGTTACCAATCAATAAAAAAAATTGAGGCAGTGCCGGGACCTTAAATAGCACCTCAGATGACACCATTACTGGCAGAGTTCCATGGGAGCAAATAGTAAATGAAGCCCCGCCCCTAGGGGTGTGGCTGTAAACAAAAGTAAAGGAACTGGTGGTAGATTTTAGGAGACCCAGGCCCCTCATGGACCCCGTGATCATCAGAGGTGACTGTGTGCAGAGGGTGCAGACCTATAAATACCTGGGAGTGCAGCTGGACGATAAATTGGACTGGACTGCCAATACTGATTCTCTGTGCAAGAAAGGACAGAGCCGCCTGTACTTCCTTAGAAGACTGGCATCCTTCAACATCTGCAGTAAGATGCTGCAGATGTTCTATCAGATGGTTGTGGCGAGTGCCCTCTTCTACGCAGTGGTGTGCTGGGGAGGCAGCATTAAGAAGAAGGATGCCTCACGCCTGGACAAACTGGTGAGGAAGGCAGGCTCTATTGTTGGCATAGAGCTGGACGGTTTGACATCCGTAGCAGAGCAACGGGCACTCAGCAGGCTCCTATCAATTATGGAGAATCCACTACATCCATTAAACAGTGTCATCTCCAGACAGAGGAGCAGTTTCAGCGACAGACTGCTGTCACTGTCCTGCTCCACTGACAGACTGAGAAGATCATTCCTCCCCCAAACTATGCGACTCTTCAATTCCACCAGAGGGGGTAAACGTTGAACATTATTCAAGTTATTGTCTGTTTTTTACCTGCATTTTTTATTACTCTTTAATTTAATATTTTTTGCTGTTTGAGTATGTGAATTTCCCCCTGGGATTAATAAAGTATCTATCTATCTATCTATCTATCTATCTATCTATCTATCTATCTATCTATCTATCTATCTATCTATCTATCTATCTATCTATCTATCTATCTATCTATCTATCTATCTATCTATCTATCTATAAGTAGGGATAGGAGGAGGAGCCAAGGAATGAAGTGAATCACTAATTAAATCCTAACACATCAAAGGCTCAGCGCTTTGTGTTCCATGCTTCATTCTCAATTCACTGGTCCTCAGATGCAGAAACTAACTTGATACTGTCTGCTTTATTTAAAACATTCACTTAGTAACAACAGCAAAAGCAATTCTAACAATTGCAAGCATCCAATTACATTAAAAAGTTCAATCCAGGTTATATTTTGTTATATGGGTAGAAAGAAAAATGAAAGAATCAAAGTCAAGAAGTCAGAAAGTCTTTTAGCCAGGAATACACCAATGCAATGATCACTAGAGTTAACATTAAAATGTAATGCATTTGGCTGATTTTACACAGTGGTGTACGTGATGTGACATGCTGCAGTATAAATGGGAATACTAGGATACACTATCATGGAAACCAAAAATGTTTTTTCCCACAAAAAAAATAATTCTGATTATGGATCCCTGTTTGAAAGAAACCTTGGTAAGTTTTGTTTGACACTTACCCTTAACAAGTTTCCAACCATGCGTCTGTACTCTTGTTGAACTCATTTTAAAGTAATAGCCCTGATCAACTGTACCAATTCTTTTCAAAAATACTTCAATCATATCACCTCTTAATCTCCATTTGCTTATACTGAAAGGTTTCAACTCTTTCATTCTCTCCAGATAGAGTGGCTCATGCTGCTCAGTTTCAGAATCAGCCTAGTCGCTCTTGTCTGGGGTTTTTCTAGACCTGCTATGTCTTTTTTGTAATATGGACACCAAAATGGCACACAGTACTTCAAGTGAGAGCTCACCAATGCGTTTCAAAGTTTGAGCATTACCTTCTTTGACTTGTACTCTATGCATCAGGGCGCTATATAACCTCAAGTTTTGTCAGCCTCTTTAATGGCTTCTGAACACTGTCTGACAGTTGATAGTGTCAACTCCACTAGGTCTCACAAGCTGAACTTTTAATTTTCAGACCTCCCACTTTGTATTCCAACCTCACATTTTTACTTCCTAAATGTACTACTTGTGCTTATATTAAACTTCATGGGCCTTAAGCTTGAATTCTGTTCAGATCCTTCAGTAGTGATTCAGCTGTTTCTAAACTATCTGCTGTTTTCCATACTTTAGTATCTTTCTGAAAATGGACCAGCTTGTTGCTTATATTCTTGTTCATATTGTTTATGTACATTAAAAAGATCAGCAGCCCCAGCACAGATTCCTGAGGGACACCACTGTTAAGGTTAATGAGATGTATGAATGAGTTTCTATGGGATTTGTTCCACACCCCTGGGTTTAGCTTTTGTCCAATCACAATGCACGTTTATCACGCACTTCCCCTCCTATCCAAGTGGAGTGCTATTCTTTGTTTAGCGCATTATTTTAATAGTGCAGGTCACATCTAGCTGTCAATAATAAAGAGCACCCATTTTTTCAATGCTGACTTTGCTCTTCTTTTAGGTGTTTGTTGTTCTACGTTTCTCACATTTTTTTTGTATTTTATCCAGACATGTTTAGTGAGTGCTATACAAACAATGAAGAAATGGCCTTTGCTTTGCTTGTGAGAAAGACAAAATACTGGAGTAAAACTACTTGCTTGAATCTGGCAACAACAGCCGACGCAAAATCCTTCTTTGCACATGATGGGGTGCAGGTAAGTCGGAAATTACAATCACCGTTAGGAAAAATTCTAAGTAAATCAATAATGTCTATATTAAAAATGAGAGAGATATTGAGGAGAACACTGAATACCATCAGTTAGGTGAAATGACATAAGGGGAGCTGATTAACAACATTTACAGATTTACAACACACATTTGCCTTGACTGTTCAGTTTTTGCATTCGCTCCACCTGTCCATTCATCCATTTTCTAACCTGCTTATCCAATTGAAGGTTGTGGAGCATCTCTATTATGGACTAGGAGAGATACCCGGCAGCGTCCTGATTGAAATGTACTGACAGTGCAGTCACTAAATAAATTAATTGCAAGGAAAAATTCTGGACTCTTTTGGACTATAATTTTGCTGACTACACCCACCAAGGTTAGCAACTTTGCATGACTGTACCAAAAATGTGTCTGAGGAGCGCTTCCCTGATAAAGCACAGCTGCGGTCACAAAATAAAGGGAACAATTTCAGAGTGAAACAGAAGCTCAAGAGTGTTTTTTACAGAAAAAGATCATGAATTTGTTTTATCCTTGGCTTTTTGACTTATTTGATTATTTATTTATTTGCATTTTAACCTCCACAAGAACAATGTTTTTATTATGGATTATTTATTTAATTATTTATAAAGAACCTGCACTGCTCTTTACTTCTAAAACACTATTTATTGAATAATAAAAGCACTTAACACTTTGCAGCAACCCTTGCATGTTCTGTGTTGTGTTCTAATTTCCCAGTCCATGACTATCAATGTCCTTTAAAGGATAGCGAGTCACCTCAAAGAGTCATGTAAAGAGCAAAGAACCGATCTGTTGTGGCGCTGAAGCTACACTATAAAGATGCCTTCAAAGAATGAATTTCCTTATGTAAAGAGAATGCATTTCCACTCTATTAACACTAGAATTACCAAAGCTTACGAAAAAACTTGTAAATCCAGCCCACCTTAAATCCACTAACACCTCTCCATTCAGCGTGTTTTGTCTTGTAAATATGTTGATAATTCCAAGCATCAAGCAGCTTACTATTCCATCCTACCACTGCCGGAGAAACTGCAAAACCTCTCCCAACTGAAGCCTTGTTTATCAGGGAGTCAGTTACCTAAAGCAGTATAGGTTAAAAAAATATATCGTTATTTGGAACACATGTATTTCCTGTGTGTTCCATGTCTACAAAGATCTACTGTCTATGTAAGTGTAGAATGACAGAAATGTTGAACACATACTTAAAAGACAAACTTTTTCCGTGTTTTAGTACTAATGAAAACATTTTGACCTGAAGTGTATAAAATGTGAAGACTGAAGTCCAAATATCAAATAAACACTTTCACAAAAGGTACAAATATAACAGAAAGTGTGTCGCTTTGTGCAAGCATATAGTGTGCTGCATAATGTGGCACACAATCGTGGCCTGACCATACCTGAACAGATGTGGTGAACCTGACCCACCAAATGATCAGCCAAATCAGACAGTGTTACCACTTTGTTTGAATGTAAAAACAGGTAATCAGATGCAGCATTTATTTTTTAACCAATTCATTTCAAATGTCTGCGGTGGGTTGGCGCCCTGCCCGGGATTGGTTCCCTGCCTTGCGCCCTGTGTTGGCTGGGATTGGCTCCAGCAGACCCCCGTGACCCTGTGTTCGGAATCAGCAGGTTGCAGAATGGATGGAAGGATTTCAAATGTGGTCAATATCACATAGTGCAGCCCTTATACTCCATAGTTCATTGGCCACATCATCTATTTCATTTTGTGACTTTAAAACAGCATCATCAGTCAGATTGTTGCCCAGTGGTTTCTGAGGCAGAGGTGTGTGTGCAACCAGCGTGGCACGGGGGGTCAACATTTGTAATATTTTCTGAAATAGAATAAACAGAGCGTGCAATGTGACTCGTCTTTTCACGTCAACTTTGATATCTGACCACTTTTTTATATTGAGTGCATTTCTGAACTTGAACTTTTGAATGTCTCCACCATGCTGCATCGCTCCTTCAGTTTCCTTTTGTTGCTTATACCACTACCTAAGCTAGCAAATAGTACGTTTTTCATTGCCTCCACTTTGCATTTGCTGACATTCTTCTTTTTTTCCATGTGCTTTTGCCATTATCTTTTAACAAAACACTGAATGGAAGGGGCTATTTATATTGATTTGCATATTCAAATAGGCAGAATTCTGGGAGTAGTTGGAGTGGGGCGGTAGGTGCGTACGCGTGCATTAAAATTCATGTTGATTGAGATTTATAAAGGAAAAGTGCATGGAACTTGGTGTGCACACAGTTTTATGCATCCGAGTTTTTTTGTGCATACGCACATTTCCAGTTTTGTCCATACACCATGTTTTAGTGTGAATTCTACACATGGCGTTATACATGAGGCCCTTGATTTGTAGGTGAGAAAGGAGGAGAAGTATTGGGCAAGAGTTCCACTCAGGGTGGAATTAACTTTCAAGTTATCTCCCAAGCACAAGTAAAAGAAGAAAAGAAACAATGATAAAGGGTTTTCTGGTGAAAATCTGACCCCATATACTGTAAAGGCAAAAAAGAAAAAAATACAGTTGTTCAGCAAAAGGAATATTTTTGAAGATGCAAGTTTGATATTAAAATATCCAAGATGCTAACGCTTCCGGTTAAATACAAGCCAGGCAGGAAGAGGAAGGACCAAGTGGGTGGACACTGGAAGTGACATCAGAGGTGGTGAGGTTGTCAGTCATCCCGTCTGCAGAGGGAGAATTCAGTTCCATCCTGTAGATCGGCACGGAATTACCACCACCAGAGCCTTTAAGACTTTAAGCTGTCCCCAAGGCACATATGTATGACTATATATATATATATATATATATATATATATATATATACAGTATATACACACACACATATATATATAAATATATATATATATAATAACAAAATCAACTCCAGACAGTCACAAAGTTTTGGGACAGCCACCCATTTAATATGATCCTGGCTGCAAAAGGTTTAGAAAAGAGGTTGAGTTGCTTACAAGACAGAGTCCAAAACAGAACTGATCAAGTGGAGGTAAGATGGCGGTTTTAAGGGTTGGTAGAGGTAATGAGGTCATCCAAGCCCGAACCGGAAGTGACGTCTTCAGGGACCGGAAGTGACGTCATCAATGGTGCTGGACCCAGAAGTGACATCTTTGGGACCAGAAGTGATGTCATCAGTGGAGCTGGAAACCAGAAGTGACGTCATCTGTGGAGTCAGAACCCAATGGAATTTCCCAAGAATGGTCTGCAAGAGACTGAAAGAGACAGTCAGCACACTCCGCTACCCCCTGGTCTGGCATAGCATTACCGTTATTAAAGTCCTTTAGCTACCTCCTAATCGCATGTGTGTGACAATATATATATATATATATATATATATATATATATATATATATATATATACAGTAGATCCCTGCAAAGTCACGGTTCAGAGTTTGCGGCCTCAGATGTTCGTGGATTTTTCCTTAGAACCTAACTAATAATTGTTAGCAGACACCGCAAATATCCTTCGCAATTTTTTATGGATTTCTTGTGGCAATACTGTACTGTAGAGAGAACAGGAAGCAACCGTAGAGGAAAACGTGGCTTGGGATGGTGAAAGTAGCCAATAGAATTTGAAACTGCAACTCCCAGAAGTTCCTACAGTGGCTCTGATTGGTCTTCTGCTGAGGGTGTAGGGGCTGTTGGGGTCAAAGGATGTCAGCGCGGCTTTTAAAAAGGGGGCTGGTGACCAAAAGAAAGAAAAAATTTTTGTAATTTGTGTTTCAAGTTCCTGTTTCTCTGCCTGCCTTCTGTTGGGTTACCTGTACTTATTCGTTTTGTCCTGGATCATTTCATGGTTGGGGTCTGGATTGTCTGCCGTCTGCCTGTGTACATGAGGACTGTAAGTGGATTCATGGCTATCCTGCAAAGAAAGGAGCGCTCCTGAACCTGTCCACCCATCTTCACCATTTCAGGAACTACTGGTAGGACTATCTTTACATTCCCATTCAACATGTGGATCTCTGGACTATCTATTTTCATCGTTACATTTCATCCGTTGCCGTTTATCATGGACTTTATTGTGTGTGTTTTGTTTCTGCTTTGTTGTATTTAATGTATAATCGCCGTAAGGGGAACAGGGGTGGTATCGTTGCTTTCATTTATTTAATTTGTTTTCATTACATTCTTTATTTGCTGTTTGATCACCAGTTTGCTTTGTCTTTGTCTCTGAGTGTGTGCGGGTCGGGCCAAGGCTGGGTGCGTCCCTGGAATATCCACCATAAACATAAATAAATTGCCGTCTTCTTGATGGTGTGAATCTTAGTGGCACTGGACCGCTACAGCGTTATTCATTTCTCCTTGCTGCTGATAGACTGCTGCTCTGTGACACATCTCTAGATGAGTGTTCTCGTGTTTTCTGTTTTGTTCTTATAAAAGCTCCAAGATGACACCGAAACGCCCTGCACCTTCTAAGGCTTCTGGCAATGAAAATGCGCTTGCATGAATTACAGTACATATAGTGGTAACATCGGTATTTTACATTCTAGCACTGCGGGAGACATAGCAGTACAGTAGTGTCCAGTATATGTGTTTACTTTTACATTCTGCTTTTAGGTAATGTATTAAGCTGAGTTTGAAATGAAGTTAAAGTGTTTTGGGGGCATATTTACGGTTTAAACTATAAATATAGGCATTTTTTTTCAACCACATCCAAATTTTTTCACAATTCGCAGGTGTTCTAGGGAATTTTGGGGGTGTACTTTATATATATATATATATATATATATATATATATATATATATATATATATATATATAAAACAACAAGTGTAAAGATTTAGGGCCCCATATACTATGTAATGGCAGATTAAATTACAGATAAAATAAAATTGAAAAAATAATTTGAAAACGCAGATGAAACTGGAAGGGGGCCCTTTATATGTTCTGGGGAGAAAAGGCAGGACTTCCAGCTGGAGTTGGTGATCCTCAGATCTGAGGGCAAAAGAAGAGAGAACATAAGCGACAGCAACAATGCTCATACCAGGGTGGTACGACATCATTTTATTAAGCCCTGCAGATGTCCACTACACACAGGTCTAAAAAAAATATATATATATACACAATCTTTTTTATGCTTTTTATATGATTTTAAAGCTTATTAAATACACACACCACAGTATTATATTTAATATTTATTGAACTTGGTGCCTGCGGTGTTCCTTGTGATTGTCACCTTAACCTGTGCTGATTCCTGCCTTGCATCTAATGTTGTAAGAAAGTATTTATAAGCCTATAATGCAATAAGTGTGAGATAGGGTTATTAACACAAATAATAAGCACATCTTTTTGCTTACACCTCAGCATCAATTTCTATTTTATAATAGATACCAGTATTGAACATCTCTGTACACCTCCATCCATTGTGGTTTTCTGAATCACATTTTTTATCACAGGGTTTAAAATACTGGAGTGTACTGTGGTGCCATGGACACCAGACTGCACGTTTACTGTATATTGGGGTTATTTAGAGTCGCCAATCAACCTAATTTGCATGTGTTTGTAATGGGTTTATATATTGTTATGTAATAGATAGATAGATAGATAGATAGATAGATAGATAGATAGATAGATAGATAGATAGATAGATAGATAGATAGATAGATATATGAAAGGCACTACATTTTTTTAGAGTGAAGACAAATAAAGGAACCATCTAATAGATATACAATATCTATATTTCTGTCAATCAGTCAATCATTAACTATTTTATAAATGTTTTCATTTAATATTTCAATCTTTTCTTTTTAGGCCCTCCTAACAAAAACCTGGTGGGGAGCCATGACAACTGACACTCGCATTTGGAAGCTTGTCCTTTGCTTTTCCTGTCCACCATTAATTTATACCAACCTAATAAAGTTCAGGTAACGCATCTAAATGCACTGCTGGGTGTTGTTTTTATACTTGTATTTGTACCGTATGTAGAATATTCCTCCCACATCCACAAACACACGATGTTATATTAATTTTTGAATTGCGAAATGGCACCTTTGTGAGTATGCCGAGGTGTGAGCCCTTTAAAGGACTGGCATCTTTTCCAGAGCTTCCTGCTTTGTGTACTGTGTTGCTAGGATAGGCTTCAGAGCCCTCTACTGGATTGTGTGGATCTGAGAGTTTTATGTTCAGTTTAAATTAATCCATGCTTTGCCTTAACTGGTGTCAAAGTTAAATTACAAAGCCAGTTCAGGATGGGAAGAATGCCTTAATTGACACTTACGTGGAGTCACTCAGTTCATAGGAAGAGATGACTGGCTGCCAGATGCTGGTAACACTTCCTATACACACTTGTCAATTACAGAAGTGCGCAAATAGTTTCATTTCTCATGTTACTGATAAACAGAACCCTTGGAGTCAGGATTCTGTTACAGTAGATTGTACTGGTAACCTTATGAACACTTGTCCTTGTACTAAACTAGCAGTGGGACTGAGTCACAGATCAAGAGGCTTTAATTGAACAGCTTTCTCGCAGTGCTAAAGGTAAAAGCTAACAATTAACAAGGACAGAAGCCATTCAGTTTAATCAATATATAATTAATTTGTGTAAATCATATTTATCAATAAAAATCAACTTTCATGCCAGCTTGGCCTAAAATAGGATGTCAAAGGTGTTTTCAGAACTAAATTTCTTAAATAATGGGTATAATATAAAACAAGTGATAAAAGTGCCTATTACTGTGCCACTGAAATAACTGGGAGTTGAATATGAAAGTGAAATTCTAAATCAAAAGATCAAAATAGTGAAGCCAAACGTAACCTAAACTCAAAAACAAAAAGTCAGAAATCAAATTTCAAACGAAGAACTGGAAACATCCAAATGTGCTTTGTTATTTTCTTTTGATAAATCTGCAAACTCGGTGAACAAAGTAACCTTAGGGCTCGAGCTTTATACTCTGTGAGCTCTGACTTAGCTGCGAGAAATCGCTAAACAAAATAACACCAAACGGTGCCTCCTGTGTAAAAGCAAAATGACGTTTCAGAAAAATGCTAGTTAATAATAATTACTGTAGGAACATTAGAACACTCTAGACGAGAACAGGCCATTCAGCCCAACAAAGCTCACCAGTCCTATCCACTTATTTCTTCCAAAAAATCATCAAGTCGAGTTTTGAAAGTCTCTAAAGTCCTACTGTCTACCACCCTACTTGGTAGCTTACTCCAAGTGTCTAGTGTTCTTTGTGTAGAGAAAAACTTCCTAATGTTTGAGTGAAATTTACCCTTAACAAGTTTCCAACTGTGTCTTGATGAACTCATTTTAAAGTCCCAGTCTTGATCCACTGCACTAATTCCCTTCATAATTATAAACACTTCAATCATGTCACCTCTTAATCTTCTTTTGCTTAAACTGTAAAGGCTCAGTTCTTTTAATCTTTCTTCATAACTCATCCCCTGTAGCCCTGAATCAGCCTCGTCGCTCTTCTCTAGACCTTCTCTAGTGTTGTTATGTCCTTTTTGTAGCCTGGAGACCAAAACTGCACCCAGTACTCAAGATGAGGCCTCACCAGTGTGTTATAAAGCTTGAGCAGAACCTCCTGTGACTTGTACTCCACACATCAAGGCGCTATATAACCTGACATTCTGTTAGCCTTCTTAATGGCTTCTGAACACTGTCGGGAAGTCGATAGCTTAGAGTCCACTATGACTCCTAATTCCTTCTCATAAGGTGTACTCTCGATTTTCTGACCGCCCATTGTGTATTCAAACCTAACATTTTCACTTCCTATGTGTAATTCTTTACTTTTACTGACATTAAATTTCATCTGCAACAAATCTGCCCAAGCCTGTATGCTGTCCAAGTCCTTCTGTAATGATAAAACAGATTATCTGCTAATCCACCTATCTTGGTATCATCTGCAAACTTAACCGTCTTGTTACTTATATTCCTATCTAAATCATTTATTTTTATTAAAACCAGCAGCAGCCCTAGCACTGACCCCTGCTGGTCACCACTCTTAACATCGGCCAGTTCTGATGAGGTTCCTCACATCATCACCCTCTGCTTCCTGTGTCTGAGCCAATTCTTCACCCATCTACAAATATCACCCTGAACTGCCACTTCTTTTAATTTGATGCCCAACCTCTCATGTGGCACCTTATCAAATGCTTTCTGAAAGTCCAGATAAATAATATCATCTGCTCCACTTTGATCGTATCCCTCTGTTGCCTCCTCATAGAATTCCAGCATGTTAGTAAAACATGACCTCCCTCTTCTGACCTCATGCTGACTGTTCCTAATAACTCCCGTCCTTGCCAGGTGTTACTCAATCTTATCCTTAATAATTCCTTCCATTAATTTTCCTGTGATGCATATTAAGCTTACTGGCCTATAGTTGCTTGGATTTGCCCTGTCACCCTTTTTATATATTGGGATGATATTTGCCATTCTCCAGTCCTTCGAAATCAGTCCAGCGCCCAATACTTTAAAACAACCGCAAAAAACAAAATAAAAATTGGAAACTATTAAATAAGGTGGTGAAATGTCTGAGAAAAACAGATCAAATGACAATGTGTGCACCAATCTTGAAGTCATAGTGAAAAGTGTATTCTGCATTGCAGTCTTATATAAAACAAAGTTTGACTGATTCAGAGTTTGAATGTACAACAACTTATTTCTTTCTTTATACATTGCAGCGATGAAGAGCAGCACAGCTTTTGTGAACCCGACAACTTTAAGGATCCTGACAGTCCAGACACAGAAAAGTCCATTCTGCTGAATGAGAGGAATAACGGGTGAGTTTAGGGTTCATTTGGGCGAACTCTGATAGGAGTGTCGTGCCGTCTTCTCTACAAACGGGGACATTCTCATTAAGGTCATTCTGTCAGTTTATTTTGCTTCTGTCCCTGCTTACCATTTTAAGTTCAATAATTACAAAAGAGTCTCTATGAAGTCATAGGCACTGCATTGTGGAGCTGTAATTACCACGTATTGTTTCTGTAAATTGTAACGCCGTTTGGCAGTTTTATTTTTCAACATAACATCCATTAATGCTAATACACACTTATTATAATGTTCACACTCATGTGGCACTATTATAAAACAACTAGACAAAGAGCCCGTTTCAACAACGTAAGATAATAGTAAGTATAAGCACCACAAACCTGATATAAGTGTATTGAATGAATGCGTAATTAGGCCTGGAGCTGTAGTCGAAATCGCCTTTCAGGCCTCTAGAGCTTTAATCGAAGTCACTTTTCTCTTTGAATTTTCGCGGCCGTAAATCCGCCGCCTGCTGCGAAAATTCGGGAAGCTGCGCAAAAGGCGACTGCGCATTCGGCTTCGGACAGACATGAGTGAGTGAGTAGACTGGCGAATTATATATAAGATTTGTTTTGATTGTGTAATAATAATAATAATCCTCTTTAATAAAACCCCTGTGTGCGTCCAGTGTCCGTGTGTGTGTGTGTCTTCTGATGAAGTGCGCATGTGCGAGGCACGGTGCGATGCTTCAAAGGCCGCCTGACGCGTCACACAAGACAGAGAGGGCGGGACCTATAAAATATCACGCGGCAGATCCAATCGGATTTCAGTAAATGAGTTAAGACCTAAAACATAAAACACGAAAAATCCAATCGGGTACTGAGACGCGGAGACCAGCTTCCCCATTGTTGTGCAAGTGTTCACTCTGAGGATGTCAGATTTGCGATTAAGAAGCTTGGCCCGGTAAAGTGTCAGTCGTTGAAGGGGTTTTCCTAAATATACGAATTTTCATGATATTACAATACAATGACTTTTAAAAGTAGATTTATTTTCGCACACATTACATCAGTTGCTGGGGAGAATCTGCTGATTGCCCACTGTTGTGACAGAAAATTAAACGCATATTACGGACAGCAAAGCCAGTATTACTGTCAGAGAAAATTACAGGCATTTTACAGGAAAAATTTAATGAAGTAAAAGGTCCCTTGCCATTTAATATAGACTGTTCCTACTAATGTTTATGAACTACTGTTCTAGCGCCCGTTATTGTAACGGGCTTAATGTCTAGTAATAATAATAATACATTTTATTTATAGAGTGTCTTTCTAATGCTCATGATGTTTCACAGAGTCTCACAAAGAACAGCAAGGAATACGTAACATTGAATACAAATATTTTCTGCATAGAACACTAAAACAAATAAATACAGAATATTCAATGCATTAAATAGAATAAAATTAAATAAACCAGAGTAAAATAGTAAATTCAAAGCTAAAAGAAAAGCCTGAAACAAATCACCTCATTTGTGATATAACACACACACACTGAGTATGCTGAGTATCTGGACAGAGAGGTAAACTGAAAATGGAGGCAGAATGTCAGTTTAAGTTAAACGCCTTCCTGAACAGAGGAGTCTAGTGTTGTTTTTTAAAAGAATGAATGGAGTCAGCTGATCTCGTTAATTGAGGGAGGTCATTGCAAAGTGTGGGCGCTATACAGCTGAAGGTCCTGCTGTCACATACAGAGCACAGGTTAGTGGGGGGCACAACAAGACTACCAGAATCAGAGGACCTTAGTGGCTGAACAGGAGCAGAGCGATGGAGAAGCTCACTGATGCAGTCCTGTGTGAGGCCATTTATAGCTTTGTAGGGTAACAACAGAATTTTATATTCAATTCTGTAAGACATAGAAAGCCAGTGGAAGCGAAGCAGGATGGCTGTGATGTGCTCCCTGTTGCTGGTTCTGTGTTAGGATTTAAAGGGTTTTGAGGAGTTCTGCTCCATCCAGGTTTTTAATTTCATTGATGCAAGTTGTGAGCTGAGAAATCTCTGATGAAGTTTCACTTTTAACATTGAAACAGACTTGTGTATCATCTGCCTAAGAATGATAATCCTGTCCAAAGCTACAAATAATATAATATTAATATAATTAATGTATAAATATCAATATTATTTAATATTAACAATATATTAATATAATAATATGCATAGCCTCAAGTGGAGGAGTTCAAGTATCTCGGGGTCTTGTTCACGAGTGAGGGAAGAATGGAGCGTGAGGTCGACAGGCGGATCGGTGCGGCGTCCGCAGTGATGCGGGCTGTACATCGGTCTGTCGTGGTGAAAATGGAGCTGAGCCGCAAGGTGAAGCTCTCAATTTACCAGTCGATCTATGTTCCTACCCTCACCTACGGTCATGAGCTATGGGTAGTGACCGAAAGAATGAGATCGCGAATACAAGCGGCTGAAATGAGTTTCCTCCGCAGGGTGTCTGGGCTTTCCCATAAAGATAGGGTGAGAAGCTCAGTCGTCCAGGAGGGGCTGACAGTAGAGCCGCTGCTCCTCCGCATCGAGAGGAGTCAGATGAGGTGGCTCAGGCATCTGATCAGGACACCTCCTGGACGCCTCCCTGGTGAGGTGTTTCGGGCACGTCTAACCGGGAGGAGGCCCCAGGGAAAACCCTGGACATGCTGGAGGGACTATGTCTCTCGGCTGGCCTGGGAACACCTCGGGATTCTCCCGGAAGAGCTAGAAGAAGTGGCCGGGGAGAGGGAAGTCTGGGTATCTCTGCTCAAGCTGCTGCCCCCATGACCCGACCTCGGATAAGCAGAAGAGGATGGATGGATGGATGGATGGATGGATGGATGGATGGCATAGCCACTTTTGTGTAGCTGACTTCACATGTTCATCATTGGCATATTGCATCCCATGGAGGTGACCCTTTAGACTGGGGAGCAGGTGGTACTCATAGGGCCCCAGGTCTGGAGAAAAGGTTCAGTGGGCCACAGTTTCAAAGAGCAGCTACTGCTAGCCAGCAGTGAGAGGTCGGCATTGCAAAGTAGAAGGGGGATAAGTTGACAGCCATCTTTGCTACTGAATAACAGCTACAGGCATCAATGCTGATAAATGTACTATTGAAAGGTTTGGTGGGCCTTTTGGGGCAAATATTTAAAATGGACAACACTCTCAAAATTATAATAAAAAATGGGTTGAGTGAATCACCAAGCTTCTATTGCTTTGACTGTGGTTTGGACATCTGGGCCATAGTGATGACTCCTCAGGTTGTCCTAATAGTATGTGTTTATTTAGTTTGTGCTGGGGGTAATGAATTCTGGTCTACGTACCTTCAAGAACAATTTTGGGTTTTTGATTCTGGCTTGGCAAAGGTTTATAATTGGCCTTCTGGTTACAAATCTCTGTTTTTCTGACTTGCATCTCTTTTCTTGGTCCTTTAGTTATAATTAGTCACCTTCTTTGTGTCAGCACACCACTGAGTGTGTAAATTCTGATAAGAATAAGGCAGCACAGGGTAGCGTAGTAGGCAAGATGACTGAAGGATGCTTTCTGTTCTCAGTTACTGTCATTAGCTCAGCAACTGACTATCAGCCTGCCTTCATTCAAATGATGAGAATAGATCTCATTTTAATTTACTTAATGCCATATACTTTAAAATACAATAAGTTCTTTTATTTATTCATTTTTTTGTCAGGTTCAACGGCATATCAGAAAATGAGAAAGCAATTGAAGGCAATAACAGCTGGGCAGAGAGCACAATGACCCGTTGGAGAAAGTTTTGGAGTGCACCAGTTACTGTGTTTCTGGGCAACGTCATCATGTATTTTGCCTTCCTGATACTTTTCACTTATGTTCTTCTGGTGGATTTTCAACCTCCTCCTCCAAAAGGGCCATCCATGCCAGAATTTAGCCTTTATTTCTGGGTCTTCACATTGGTACTAGAAGAGATCCGACAGGTCAGACATTCATCTCAACTGATGCGTGTTCTTGCTTCCAAAAACAGCGGCTTCCGAATGGTGGACTGTTTGTTGAATGAAGACACAGTGGGGTTTGATTTGTCAGTGTGGCTCTCTGCTTGCTGATCCTGTAATGTCAATGTCTTAAACTCTGAGCTGTATTTGTATTCTTCATTTCTTTGAGCCCCTCTGTGTATGCCAACTCAAAGTTCAGTTTCAGGGTCCTATCCGCCTGGGCTCATATTCACTGATCAAAGGATGTTCATCACAAGAAGTGATTTTCTCACATAAAGCACACTTTTAAAATCAAAACCTCAGAACACTTCAATTAGAACATTTCGACATTGGGCCACTTAGGGCAAAAATGGGCCATTTAGCCCAGCCAGCTTGTCAATCCTGTTCTCCCAAATCCTGCAAACTAACATTGATCTGAGTTTGAAGGTTCTGAAAGTCTTACTAATTATTGTATATGAAAGATTTTGGAAGGAAGGAGCACACAAAAAAATCAGGGTTGGGACGTCAACCCAGTCATCCCCGTCCCAAACAAAAACAGGCACTCAATGGCCTGTCGAATGCAAAACTAATAATACTAAACAGAAAACATTAGACTGCATAGTGTGCTGCCATGGGCTTCGCTTTGCTCATCATCGATCAACTCTCTTTCTGATGCGTCCAAGCTTTACGGAGCTCTAGCTGGAAAGGTCAGTTAACCTCAATGGGGGTCTTCTCTGGACCGTGGAGGAAAAAAGAGGTGACGTAGTTAGCACTAGTGCCCCCTCTCATCCCAGGGTGGTGTTATATATATGAGATGAGTCTGTGAGGTGATCCTCCAAAGTGTATGCATGGCACCTTCTAGTGGGTTCAATTTACCCTTACCGTATTCCATTTGTGTCCCCGTGTCCTTGTTGAAGACTTGATTTTAAAGTAATGGTTGGTATTCACTGGACTAATTCCCTTTATAATTTTAAACATTTCAGTCATGTCACCACTTAATCTCTTAAAGTTCAGCTTCTTCAGTCTCTCTTCACAGGTTATATCTCTCAGCATTGAATTTACCCTTATCAAGTTTTCAACCATGTCCTTGTGTTCAAATTGTGACCATCATAGCTTTCAGAATATTAAACACTTCAATTGTGTCATTTTTTAACCTTTGTTTATCCATCCATCCATTTTCCAACCCGCTGAATCCGAACACAGGGTCACGGGGGTCTGCTGGAGCCAATCCCAGCCAACACAGGGCACAAGGCAGGGAACCAATCCCGGGCAGGGTGCCAACCCCACCGCAGGACACACACAAACACACCCACACACCAAGCACACACTAGGGCCAATTTAGAATCGCCAATCCACCTAACCTGCATGTCTTTGTTTATTTAAAAGGAAAACCTCTCAGTCTCAGAATTGGTCTGGATGCTCCCTTCAGGGCTTTCTCTAGCGCTACTATGTCTTTTTTACAACCCAAACTCCAAAACTGCACACAGTACACCAGAAGAGGCTTCTCTAGTGTGTTATATAACTTGAGCATAACTTCCTTGGACTTGTACTCCACACATCAGGGCGCTATATAAGCTAACATACTATTAACCTTCTTAATGACTTCTGAGCACTGTTTGGAAGAAAATAGTGTTGACTCCTAAATCCTTCTCATAAGGAGTACTTTGGAGTTTCAGACCTCCCACTATGTATTCAAATGTAACATTTTTACTTCCTACATGTAATACTCTACATTTTGTGACATTAAATTTTATCATACAAAAATTCTACATCATTTGCCCTTTCACTGAGTTTGGTATCATCTGCAAAGATCTGGTTATTGCTTATTCTTGTGCAGATTATATATATATATATATATATATATATAAGGCACTGTATAGGCGCCGACCCAACACAGACTCACAGCGGAGACACGGGTAAAATGAACAAAAAAGACTTGTATTTTCTTCAGCCATGGGACGCATCTTCCCTGTGTCCCACTGGCCCTACACTGTCCCCAAAACACACACAAAAGAAAACACCACAAAATCACCTGTTTTTCTCCTCCACTCCTCCTGGGCAGCTTTGTCCTCCTCCTCCTGACTCTGGTGCCCGAGTGGTGACTGCTGGCTCCCTTTATAGCCCACCCGGAAGTGCTTCAGGTGATTGATGACCTACTGTATATCCGGCTGCACTTCTGGGTGTGGCTGCATTACCGCCCACATGGTCTCAGGAAGTTGTGCAGCTTCCCCTGGAGGTGGCCACGGAGTCCAACAGGGCTAAGCTCCAAAGTCTCATGTCTGTGGCCCTGATGCAACCCAGGAGGGCTGCCACCAAGCTTTCCGGGGGAAGTAGTATGCCACCCATGGCTGTTCCCCTGGACCAAATGTCGAAGGGGCATCCCAACCAGGCATGGACCCTGGCCGTCCACCACAATATATATATATATATATATATATATATATATATATATATATACTGTATATATAAAATCCAACGTCTGTCTGTCTGTATGTCTGTCCAGTTTTCACAAGATAAATACTTAACAGATTTTGATTGGGTTTCTTTCTAGAATTTGCTTGAACATTCCGGTTGATTTTGCGACTTCTCTCATCCCGCTAACTATCACACTTCGGTTGTGGTACTGATTTATTTGTGCAAATCTGAAAGAGACGCTGCGGGCCGATGGGAGGGGGGCGGGGCCCTACTCACTCACGTGCCAGCCTCCGTTCAAGTTTCTCTTGCCACGTGTTGAAGTGCACCTTGCCTCCGCTTAGCTTGCAATGCTTGTTTGTTCAACGGACATTATCATCTACAGATTGTTAAGGAGTAACGTTTGACGTTTTTGAGAGAGAGATCAGAGCTCTGTGTGTTTTAGAGGGTAGCTGCTGATTGCCAGAGATATCACGACCATGTGCTTTTCACCCCACCTGGGGAACGCTCTCCCATCAGACCTGAACACGATCAGATACAGTGCCAATGTGTATTGATTTTTAAAGTTTGTCCTGTTTCACTACTATGTGGGTGCAGCCATGGGGGGCAGCAGCTAGAACTGTATATTAAAAAGAGCAGCACTGACCCCTGAGGGACACCACTCTTAATATCACCTGATGCAGTTCCCCTCACCATAACTCTTTCCTTTGTGTATTTCAGTCAATTTTGTACCCACCTACAGTCCGCGCAGTGAACTCCTCTTCTTTTAGTAGTGGCTTTAACAAGCATGAGTTTGGATACACTTGTGTGTGTCTGCAGAGAGCCTTAATAAGTGTGTGTGTGTGTGTGTGTGTGTGTGCGATCGACTGTAACACAATCCTGTTTTGGACAGTCACACTATTGATACATTTTTAAATTCATTGTCTGTTGTCGGTGTTGTACTACAGTCACCAGTATGTGGGAGGCATGCAAGTAAGAATCTCATTTATCTGTCTATTGTACATGACATTAAACCTGAACTTTATTTCTAAAACTTTTATTTATTTATTAAAAAATTTTATTTATTATAAAATATATAATAATATATTATGTTTTGTTCTTTTGTTTTCTTGTAGAGTTTCTTTACAGATGAAGACACTAACATTCTCAAGAAATGTAAACTCTATGTGGAAGACAATTGGAATAAATGTGATATGGTGGCGATCCTGCTTTTTCTTATTGGAGTCATTTGCAGGTTGGTCATAATTTACACGGCTTTACCTCGATTGATTTTTGTCCTAAAGATGACAACAGATGTTTCCAGTTTGATGCTATTTGTTTTTGCTTAGAAAATCATGCTTTGTGTTTTTGTTATGATGGATACTTAAAATAAATGTGCCAAGAGACGAGAGAATAATAATTATGTTACTATTGTGATTATAGTTATTATAGTTTTGTAGTGATGTTCCACAGGGGTCAGTGCTACAGCTGCTGTTACTTTTAATAAATATAAATGACTTGGATAGTAAAATGAGTAACACGCTGGCTAATTTTGCAGATGTTACCAAGATAAGTGGATTGGCAGAATCTGTTGAATCATCACAGAAGGACTTGTACAGCATACAGGCTTGGGCACATTTGTGGCAGATGAAATTTAATGTCAGTACATGTAAAGTATTACACATAGGTAGTAAAAATGTTAGGTTTAGATAGATAGATAGATAGATAGATAGATAGATAGATAGATAGATAGATAGATAGATAGATAGATAGATAGATAGATAGATACTTTATTAATCCCAAGGGGAAATTCACAATGGGCAGTCGGAAAATCGAGAGTACACCTTATGAGAAGGATTTAGGAGTCAATAGTGGACTCTAAGCTATCGACTGCCAGGCAATGTTCAGAAGTCATTAAGAAGGCTAACAGAATGTCAGGTTATATAGCGCCTTGATGTGTGGAGTACAAGTCACAGGAGGTTCTGCTCAAAGTGCTTTATAACACACTTTGAGGCCTCATCTGGAGTTCTGGGTGCAGTTTTGGTCTCCCGGCTACAAAAAGGACATAGCAGCACTAGAGAAGGTCCAGAGAAGAGCGACTAGGCTGATTCAGGGGCTACAGAGGAAAGATTAAAAGAGCTGAACATTTTCAGTTTAAGCAAAAGAAGATTAACAGGAGATATGATTGAAGTGTTTACAATAATGAAAGGAATTAGTGCAGTGGATCGAGACTGTGACTTTAAAATGAATTCTTCATGAACACGGCAACACAGTTTGAAACTTGTTAAGGGTAAATTTTGCACAAACATTAGGAAGTTTTTCTTCACACTGAGAATCATAGATATTTGGAATAAGCTATCAAGTAGGGTGGTAGACAGTAAGACTTTAGGGACTTTCAAAACCCGACTTGATGTTACTTTAGAAGAATTAAGTGGACAGGACTGGCGAGCTTTGTTGGGCTGAACGGCCTGTTCTCATCTAGAGTGTTCAAATGATTAAGTAGATGAAAGACAGACAGAAGTCAGTTTCCAAAAAGGTCGATGGCACCAGAAACCAAAAACCAGAATCCCAGGCAAAATTTGTAATGCATGATGTAATTCAAAAAAGGTTTCTCTTTCTTAACTTTTAAGCAGTCCAATAGCAAAAAAGATACTGTAATTTGTGTGTGTGTGCGTTTGTGTGTGTCTTTCTAGTGATTTAATTCTGAGTTTATGTTATCTTGTTGTCAAGGACACTCACTGCTGATGTGGTCTTCATTGACTGAATCTCCTTCTGACCCGCCCAAGCTTTATGGAGCTCTGGCAGGAAGGGGCGGAGTCAGTTACCCTCAATGGGTGTCTTCTCTGGACTGTTGAGGGTGACAGGGCTGAGGTGGTTTGTGCTAGCACCCGGGTGGTTTTATGTACCTCAGATAAACCCGTGAGGTGATCCTCTGACGTGCAATCGTAACACCTTCTAGTGAGTGTAATTTACCCTTAACGCATTCCATCTGTGTCCCAGTGTCTTTGTTGAAGACTTAATTATAAAGTAACGGCTGGCATCCACTGTACTAATTCCCTTTATTATTTTAAAGGGATCACATTATGAGACCCAGACTGAGTGCTTACTGGCAGGATTATAGCCCCTTGGGACCCCACAGCAATGAGTGTGGCTGGGGAAAAGGACATATGGGCCTCATTACAAAGGCTGTTGCCCCTGCGACACAACTTTGGATAAGTTGTGGAAAATGAATGCATGAACGAATGACTCACATTGTTGTTTCCATCTTTGTTACGTGTGTCCATGTTTTGGGGTATAAATCAAACACATTCTCTCACAAATAAATTGGAGTTTATTGGTGGTGAGAACATTTTCCTTTGGATTTTGACCTTCGATTTTCGTCAAGTGCCTCCTGGTTTTGATTTCAGCCTATTTAATGATTATTCTTTTGTTTTGCCCCTTTTTATTACTTCATTTCCCAGTCCATTAAATTCAAACTGTCCATCAGGACAAGTCCCTGGCCACCTACCTATTTTGTGTGTTTCATTTTGTTTAATTTACTATTATTTATGTGACTGTGATTTGTAGCGTTGATGATGTCACCAGATGCCTCTTTATAAACGTGGTCGTAGCTCCAACAGCAAGCACACTTCAGTTGGCTAAACAGCAAACCTCATTATAGCATCAATTAATTTTCTTTTCAAGGAAGCAAAGTTTTTGGGTTGCTGCAGGTTTTCTGATTGTCTTCTTGAATTTGATTTTTGGTTTTGATTCAGAGGTTTGTTTGCTCAATTTATTTTGATCCCCCAGTTTTGACCTTTTGTCTGGCACTGGCATCAATTCTAGCTAATGTTATTATCTCCTGGGGGCTCATGTATAAAACTGTTACTTAGATTTGATGCTAAAATTCTGCTTACACCAGAAAGCTAAAAACAACATACAACACAAAAAGGAATCAGATTTATAAAGCCACATTTACATCAGGTCCCAGGCCAAGTTCCTTTAAAAATCTCAAATCAGCTTAGCACTCTGCGTTCCTGTATGCATGTTTAGCCACTCCCTATCACCTCCCACCAATAACCATATATGGCTTTACAAACGCCCTTTTTTGAATATTCATGACTTAATCACTCTATAAATTTGGCCATGTTCCTGAGTGATGTCACACCATGGGAGAACATAGAAAACTCAGTAAATGTGAATTTGAGGTATTACTGACATATTGTGGAGTCTAAGGAGTGGATAGAGGGGCCTGCTCCCCCATGCCCAACAGATGTACTAGGTTACTAAAATAAGTCTCAAATAAAAGATACTTATTTCCTCATTTTTAACCCCACAGTTAATGTAGATGTGTTAATCAACAAATTGGGTGCTTGGTGATGCAGTGGTAGCACTGCTGCCTCGTAGTAAGGAGTCTGGGGGTCTGGGTGCTCCCTGCGTGGAGTTTACATGTGGGTCCATGTGAGTTTGTGCCGGTTTCCTCCTATAGTATAAAAACACATGTAGTTTAGTTGAACTGGTGATACTAAATCATCCCCTGTGTTTGTGTGCCTGTGTGTTCACACTGTAGTGGGCCATGTCTAGCAGTTGTTTCTGCCTATAACCATTGCTTTCTGGGATAGTCTTCAGCTGCCCCTGTCTGGATAAGTGGATTTAGATGATACGTTGATCAGCGGATACTATAATCCATCCCTTCTAAAGCAAGTCACACTTGTACATTGCCAGTCCATAATAGAGATAGAGAAATATGTGTTCAATTCCAATTCTAGTTTAGTTCACTGTTTCAGATTTAGCGTGATCGTGAAGTTATTTCAACTTGTTTTACACATCCGAAAAATATTCCTGTTGGCAAACAGATCATCAGTACAGTACAGTTAGCACTTTGGCAACTGAAACTGGCTATGGCTTATGCCTGCCTGTACAAACAGCGGCGTGTCAATCTGAGCAAATCACCATCACATGTCATAGTTACCCCTGTTGCAAAATATTTTAAAGCACAAAAGTGATATTTGTCTCTTTCATAAAGCAAATATATATCAGAAAGCATTACAAGTCGCACCCAAACTTTACACTATGCCTACATGTTCTAATCTCTTAAAATAAGAAAGTGCCTGTTGTGCCAGAATTAAACTATGTTGACAAAAAAGCTTAAAAACACAACATTTTCTGTAATTTTAATATTGTTAATGACGTTTGTGTCCTTTTTCTTGGTGATGAGTGACTTATATACTGATTTAGATGTCCTATAGCTGTTGTCTAGGAGTCGTATGCTGATTTCAAGCCAACATTATCCAAGACCATCACACAGAAATCCGAAGCTCTCTGTATTTTTACAAGTTTAGAACAACAGAGTTTAGAAAATGGATGAGTGGACAGACATCAGAATGTGACTGATGCGTCATCGAAATACAGTTTTCTAATCACTTCGTTGTCCTACCAACTAAATCACCAAAATGTCAGCACCCAAAAAGTTTGCATTGAACCTCTGAAAGTAAGCAAGTTTTTTTACATAAGGCCCCTTGACTTTTCTGTCACTTGAAATAATCCCAGAGATCCTGTCTCAAATAATTAAGAAGGTTAAGACAATGATAAGACCAGCAGTGATGTATGGAGCTGAGTGAGACATGGACAGTAAATGGAGCTCAGGAGAAGTTAGATGTGGCAGAAGTGAAAATGTTCAGATGGATGTGTGGAGTTACAAAAAAAGACAGAATAAGAAATGAGACAATCAAATGTACAACAAAAGTACAGGAAACTAGGCTGAAGTAATGAGGAGAGACCATGAATATGTGGGGAAAAGTGTGATGGAAATGGATGTACAGGAGAAGAGAAAGCAAGCATGACCAAAGTGGATGTGGATGGATAAAGAAAGACTTGAAGGAAAAGGGCTTGATTGGCGAGGACGTGCAGGACTGAGCTGTCTGGAGAAGGTTGATCAAGCACATAGCTTAACAGAGAAGTGGGAAAAGAGGAAGAAGAAGAAAAAGAAGAGGAATATGATTCACCAAACTACCCTAAACTCTGTATAAAGGTCAAGTTTGACTTCAGGGTGGCATGGTGGCAGCCTGAATGGAGTTTGTATGTTCTCCGTGTGTCTGTATGGGTTCCTTCTTAATGCTCTGGTTTACTCCCACAGTCCAAAGTCATGCAGGTTGTGTGAATTGGGGACATTAAGATGTCCCATGTATGTACATTTGCCCTGCGATGGATTGGTGCCCTGTGCAGAGGTTTTCCTAACTTGTATCCTATGCTAGCTGGGATATCTGGGATATGCTCCAGTCCCCTCCATGACCCTGGTCTGGAATAAGCGGTTAGAATGACTTGACATGATGATTTTGAGTTGGAATCTTAGAAGGTAATCAAAATCATGTGTTGCCTTTAGAAGATGTAATTCAGAAACACAATATTAACTTTTTCTATTTGCTGGTGACACCTAATTGTATTTAACAAGTAAATCAAATAATATGGTTATATGTAACACTGTGGGTAAATGATAATTATGTGTGTTCAGAAGATCATTTAGTGCATAGTAAACCTATAAATAACAAGGCAACACTGTACGTAATTGCTTAAATTTAGTGAATGCATTAATTTTAATTCAGTTGAATCCATTAAAACGTAAGTGTTATCTTTAACTAGGACTTAAGTCTGTAGTCACGACATTTCTATGCTTTCTAAAAATCTGTTTTGTGCAACTTAGAAATAAGACCTTCATTATCTGACATTTAATGAATGAGTTTAAAGTATTTCTTTGTTGGCTCATCCCCAGCATCCATGTCAGAAAAGCACAGACAGTCGATAACAGGAACATCGATCGCATTTACTTCATTGGTCAAATATATGATATACTGTTGCACCAGACATAATCAAATGTAAAAAAACTAATAAAAAATCAATTAAAACATACAAAAGCAAACAAAACAAAGATGAAATTATCTTAAACTATTAACTGAAAAATCAATAAAAGGGCATAAAATGTGACACGTCTTCCTTGTAAAAAAAGAACAGTGGTGAGCAGCAATAGGAAAGGGAAGAAAAACTTCACAAAAGAGTAGTGGACACAGTTTATGGAGGAAAAACTAAAGAAGTGTTGTTCTCCAAGAATCATTGAAGCCTCCATGGACTTGCACAGGCACCAGGATCGCACCTTCCACATGCCCACCGTGTGCTCTACAACAGTGTGTGTGCTTTGGTGTGCCGTGTTCTACATCGCCACTGCCAATACTGGATTTATCAGAGGATACCCACTGTCTCCCAGTAACCAGCCAACACCAAGCACACCCCCTCTTGTCATCTGACACACTACAGTTCTGGACCAGATATACACATCATGTGTTCTCCCAGGCCATTTGGCCACAATGTCTGTAAAATTCCCCGGACAGCTGCCTATCACCTGAACGTTTAGCATCAGTTTTTGAGCAGAGAAGCATGGCGCTTCCTGACGGCTTGGAAGAAAAGGAAAAATACAAGCTCTTAATAGTTACACATAAATTTTAATACATTTTGCTGTAACTTGATTTATTATAATGATTCATAAAGAAACATTGACATACTGTATTAGCTTAAATTCTGTCTAAAGTATACTGTATATGGGTGCTGATGTGAAAACCTGCAAACACAGGCAGCGTTGCCATTAGGCAGCGACACGCGGCCGCACACTGGCTCTGACTTGCCAGCACAGGGGCTCAGCTGCTGGGAAAGGAAGCAGGCGGCCTTAGGCTTACCGGAGAGAAAAAACCCTAGCGCAGGGGTTGGCAACCTTTCAGCGGTGTTGTGCCAAACCTACGTTACAATGTTATTCCATATGCAGAAATAATTTACCAATCTACTCTCTATATATAAAACCCTAAGCCTAAAAGTGCAATGAATGTGTGCAACAATTTCATGTCACGTTTTTTGTCACACTTTAAATCGGGCTTATTTTAAAACCAACATAGAGTTCATTCGTAAAGTATTCACAGCGCATCACTGTTTCCACATTTTGTTATTTTACAGCCTTATTCCAAAATGGATTAAATTCATTTTTTTCCTCAAAATTCTACACACAACACCCCATAATGACAATGTGAAAAAAGTTTACTTGAGGTTTTTGCAAATTTATTAAAAATAAAAAAACTGATGCACTTCCGGATGCACTGTATATATGTTTGGTATCATTCTTTTCAGAATTTATCAAACTTTAATGTGATGTTGTTAGATTTTCAGATTCTTATTCCGTTTTTTAAATTATAAACTTAAAAATTTTAAGAACTCACGTCCCGCGAGACGAGACTTTGTGCCAAAAGATTCAACAATGCCCAGGACTGGAAACAATAGACAAAGAGTAGAACAGCTGTTGTACAGACTTTTAAATGTTCGAAGTGCCACTTGAGATGTAGATCACATGGCACAGCAGCAGCAGCTGAAAGAGCAAAGAGGAGGTAAAAAAAACAAAACTGTATTTGTTTCCCATTGTATCACCATTTAAGAGGGGGTTTCAGATGAGCGACTGCGTCTCCTTGGGGTGCGTTCAGCCCCTCTCTTCACAACGTAAGCGGCAGAGATGTGAAGTGCGTAGCGCAGGCTGGGGGGGTTAGCGAGTGAAGTGAGCAGGGGGTAAGCCCCCCAGTTTTGCTACTGTATATATAGTATCAAAATCGGTCCAGTTATAATAGGCATACTTTTGAAGCCCATTACAAGCAGATCCACCATCTCAGAGGACCTGTCCTGGGCTATAATAGGCAAAGCACAACAACACCTCTGTTTTCTCAGGAAGCTAAGGAAAGCTGACCTCCCCCAGAAGCTGCTGGTTCATTTCTATAGATGCACTATAGAGAGCATCTTAACTAACTGCATGATGGCCTGCAGGTACAACAGCTGCACCGAGGCTGCTAAAGAAGCCCTGCAGCGGGTCATAAAAACAGCAGAGGCCATTATTGGAACTGTACTGCCATCACTCAAACCCTTGTACAAGACTCGCTGTATGAGAAGGGCCAAAAAAACATTCTCAAGGACAAAACTCATCCTGGAAATTCTTTGTTTGAGCTCCTCCCGTCAGGAAGATGCTTTAGGTCAATCCGTGTACGCACAAACAGACTAAAATATAGCTTTTTCCCATCTGCCATAAATTTTCTGAACTCTGGATCTCCGCAGTCTGAGATCATTTTTAACTGAACATGTGCAATAAGCTATATTGGTAATGTGCAATATACTAATGTAATACAATCTAGAATATGTAATGTACTATTCATTAACAGGTGCAATAACAATTTATGCTGCTGTACTTTGAGCAATAATAATTTGCTCTGGTTACTTGATCACTTAACACTGTATTTGACATATTTGGAATTATTTGACTTTTCTTTAAATGCACCTTGGGGCTGTCACAAAAAGTAATTTTGTTGTGTTACACAATGACAATAAAGTGCTTGAACTTGATCTTATATTATTGGTCATTCAATATTTTAAAATACATAGGATCATAGGTGAAAAGAATGTTTTGTCAAATTTTCAACACATTAATTAACAATTGCATTACAAATTGTAAATTACATTTTTTTTTCAATACAAGATACATAGTTTAAATAAGAAAAAATTATCAAGAATTCAAATATGATTAATCATTCTTTATTATTAATCAGAGCTATTAATCCATTAATGTGAAGCAATTGTATAAATACATTTGGTGGCTTTATTTTTGGTTCCAATTATTTGACTAAAATAAGTAGTTTGTTTCTTAAAGCCAGAAACGGCCCTTTTTAGAGCTTCACTTTTCTCATTAGAATTTTTAAACGTGGACTGATGTTTAGTTTGATAATGTCTTTGTACACTTCATGTACAATCCTCAACACTTTCACAGCACTATCCTTTTGTTGCTCAAATCCATATTCACTCATCCAAGAGTCGTGAAAAGAGCAAACATCAAGTTTTTCCCTTTTATGAGTCATTTTAGGGCAGTATATTACTTAATAATAACAAGAGATTTGTTTTAACGTACCACAGCTGTGGTACACATGGTTTCCCTTTACATTTGAGTCGCATGAGCAAAACATAGGTGGGGACGCAGAGCGCAAACGTATGTGCTGTGATTAAAATATAATAATGAGGTTTGTTTTAATGTACCACGACCTGCACTGAACACATCATTTCCATGTACATGTCAGTCGCATTCGCAAAATGTAGGTGACTTCATGAACGCATGCGCTGTAATCAAAATATCATTTTTTTTACTATATTTCAATTCAGTCAGAGTGCCATTGAAAATCGTTCTGCGTGCCGTAGGTTGCCGACCCCTGCTCTAGTGTTTAATAATCAACTCTTAAACTCTTATATAGCTCAAGCCGGCTAACACAATGCATTTTGCTTTAACTTGATCACCTAAGGTATTGATAAGCCTTAATATATACATTTTAATGCCATCTAAATTATTTATATGTTCATGCGCTAACATAGCTTGCTTAGTTTTCTTAATAACTAAAGATCGGTGGACGCTTGTGGAAGTTTTGTTTAATCTCCTGTTTACTCTTCAGCCAGTTGGAAGCCTCAGCAGCTGTGTTCCCAAAACAAAGGTCTGCTTACTCGGTTCCTTTAGAGAACACAATGTCCTTGATCCAGAGAAATTCAAAACAAAGCAAGTGGAAAAAACAGGCAGGCCAGCAGCCCTTATGCTAAAATTAATGGTGACCTTTTAAGCCGCTTCAGGTATAAGCTTTTAATAGCTAAAAGCACTTAAACTAACAATAAGGCACATTGATCCTCAATCTAATAAGTGGGAAGGACCAATCAGGAAAGGGCCATAAAATAAACACAACCAAATCAGAGCACGATTACTGTTTCGTTTTCTGAAAACTCCATTTTTTAGCCATCCACACCAGTTTACGGCGTTTTAAAAGTCTTTGTTTTCAAGGGTCGAAAAATATTGGGGTAGTGTGGACGAAAAGTGGAAATGTAGATAGATGTGTGTGTCTCTCAATGAAAAAACATTATTGTGCATGGGGCGTTATTTTTGTATCTGTGTAACAACATCTTATGTCTTGCGCTGAGATAATAAAAAGTCCACCTAACTTAACCTAACCTATCCTAATTAAGCTAAATTGTCCCTGTGTGGGTATGTGTGCCCTGTTCTGGACGGTTACAACTGTGAAATAAATGGGACGATGAGAAAAACAAATCAATAAAGATGTAAAGAGAAATGAAAGTGGAACGTTTTATATAACTGAGGTCATGTGACATCTAGTTAGTCGTTGCCAGTGAGTAAGTCACATCACTGAGCGGGGTTCTCATTGTGGACATTATTGAACAAATCCATCACACACTTGTGATTTGTTAGTTGCTTTGAATAAAGGCGACACCTCAATTACTTTGTTTAGCACGAATTCCTGCTGATACATTGTGTACCATTTAATTTTTTGTCTTAATGAGTTTTATTCTTTAAAGTTTTTTTCTGTGTTGTGTTCTGATACAGCAGCTTACTGAATGTTTCCCTCTTGCAGGATGATAGAGTCGACATATGAAGCTGGCCGAACAGTCCTGGCTTTGGATTTCATGGTTTTCACTTTGCGACTTATTCACATTTTTGCTATCCATAAGCAACTGGGACCTAAGATAATTATTGTTGAAAGAATGGTAAGTGTTCAAATAAAGAAGTTGCTTTCTTTAACATATTTTTAAACAAATGACCTTTTGTGGTGTGATGCTGATCAGAATGGTGGGGTAGACGAGTGACAGAGAAAGCTCAGATGACATCAATGAAGTGCTCTGCCAAGGCCTGAGTCCTCCTATTAGCTAAAGCCGTAAAGACACAGCTTCTTAGAGATGTAATCATCCTAGTGAGCTATGGGTCTTCCTCAAGTTCTGCGTCCAGCTGTAAAACCTCCACAGGGAGGTGTCCAGTAGGCATTCGTATCAGATGTCCGAATCATCTCATTTGGCTCCTCTCAATACGGAGGGTCAGAGCCAAGCAGATACTACTTCTGAACAATGCAAGCAGAGCACTTCCTGGTGATGTCAGTTGAGCTGTCTACTCAGCTCCCAGCACCCTGTGCAGCACTACACTACACATCATGTCCCCACAATGCAAATCCAGACCACTACGTCAAGTGCATTGCTGTGGAAACAGCTGGTTGCCAGCACAGCGTATGGATTGCAACAGCCCTTAGAAACAATGTCTTTATGGCTTTAGCTAATAGAAGACACCATGCCTTCACTGAGTAGATACTGTTTATGAAAACAAAACACACTGGTCTTCACCACCACTCCTCCCGGCATGCGTTGTCCTCCTCCTCCCGACTCTGGCTCCTTACAGGTATATAGCCCACCTCTAAGTGTTTCAGGTGATAATTAACCTAATTCAGGCTGCACTTCTGGGTGTGGCTGCTTTCCAGCCCAAACGGGCTCCCCCTGGTGGTGGCCACAGAGTCCAACAAGGCTGAACTCCAAGCTCCCATGCCTGTGGCCCTGATGCAACCATCAAGTGTTCCAGGGGAAGTAGTATGTAGTCCATGGCAATTCTCCCGGACCAAGTGTTGAAGGGGCGTCCCGGCTGGGCATGGGCCCAAGCCATCCGTCACACCATCTATAATTTAAAATCCATGACACTACAGCACCAATTGGCCCAGTCGTAATCCATGTAAATTCTGTATTTTTCCTGCGTGTCTTATTCTGTGTTTATACAGGGTTCCAGTTTTCCTCTCTCATCTCCCCAAAATGTGCATGTTAGGTAAATTGGCCTCACGGGTGGTCCATGACTGGCTTTGGGGGTGAGTGGGCTCTGAAACTTGGCTGATTCCTGTCTTGCAGCCAATGCTTTCAAGATAGATTGTGGCCCTCGGTGAGCCTGAATTGCATTACGTGAGTCTGAGAATGCCATCTTAATGCAATTGAGAGGGATCAGGTCACCATAACACTGCTTTCTGTACATAACTCAAAGTGATGATGTGTTGTGTAAAATCAGGTGAAACATAAATTGAAGCATTATTTCTAATTTTTAAGAATGACTCATCGTTGAGTGTTTTTGTGTACAGAACCTGGCGCTGTGAGGCCCTTTAGCACTCTTTGCCTTTCCAGTGACTCCAGTGACCTTTCAGTTACAACACTTCTATCATTGCATTGGCTCATACCGTTCAACAGCAATTTCTTTACTGATTAGCTAATCTCACCAAAATCATACATACTGTATTTATAAAGATGTATTAAATCCAGGCTGCCAAAGCCTAGGTCTCACATCATTCATGATGCTACTCTTCTTTGTGATCTTCTGTTGCAGATGAAAGATGTGTTCTTCTTTCTCTTCTTCCTGACCGTTTGGTTGATTGCCTATGGGGTGGCAACACAGGCGCTGCTGCATCCAAATGAGGCGCGAGTGGAATGGATCTTCAGGAGAGTTCTGTACAGGCCCTACCTGCACATATTCGGCCAGATCCCACTGGAAGAGATTGATGGTAAAGAGAAAAACAAAAATCAATGGAAAAATCCAATGTAGTGGTGAAAGTTTGCAATATTTATTTTCTTATTGTTGTTGAAATGTAAAGAGAATTTAAAAAATAAATTGAGAGAACGTGATCAGGAACACGCAAACCCCTCCACCACGATAAGGTGGCGGTTCGAGGAGGGGTCGTCATAGGAGGTTTGTATAACCGCTCTTTGTCTCATCCCTCACCTAGGACCAGTTTGCCACACAAACCCCTATGTCCCAGTGATCCTAGGAGCTCTGTTGTCCGGGGCTTTATGCCCCTGGTAGGGCCACCCAAGGCAAACTGGTCCTAGGTGAGGGATGAGACAAAGAGCGGTTATACAAACCTCCTATGGCGAATAAAAAATTTGGACGGCGTTTTCCCTCGCCCGGACGCGGGTCACCAGGCCCTCCCTCTGGAGCCAGGCCTGGAGGTGGGGCTCGATGGCGAGCGCCTGGTGGCCGGGCCTGCACCCATGGGGCTCTGCCGGGCACAGCCCGAAGAGGCAACGTGGGTCCCCCTTCCCATGGGCTCACTACCTATGGGAAAGGCCAAGGAGGTCGGGTGCAGTGTGAGTTGGGTGGTGGCCGAAGGCGGGGACCTTGGCGGTCCGATCCTTGGTTACAGAAGCTGGCTCTTGGGACGTGGAATGTCACCTCTCTGAAGGGGAAGGAGCCTGGGCTTGTGCGTGAGGTTGAGAGGTTCTGGCTAGATATAGTCGGGCTCACCTCGACGCACGGCTTGGACTCTGGAACCAATCTCCTTGAGAGGGGCTGGACTCTCTACCACTCTGGAGTTGCCCCCGGTGAGATACGCCGAGTGGGTGTGGGTATACTTATTGCCCCCCGACTTGGAGCCTGTTCATTGGGGTTTACCCCGGTGGACGAGAGGGTAGCCTCCCTCCGACTTCGGGTGGGGGGATGGGTCCTAACTGTTGTTTGTGCGTGTGAGCCGAACAGCAGTTCGGAGTACCCACCCTTTTTGGAGTCCCTGGAGGGTGTGCTAGAGGGCATACCATCTGGGGACTCCCTCGTACTGCTGGGAGACTTCAATGCTCACGTGGGCAATGACAGTGAGACCTGGAAGGGCATGATTGGGAGGAATGGCCCCCCCGATCTGAACCCGAGTGGCGTTTTATTATTGGACTTCTGTGCTCGTCACGGATTGTCCATAACGAACACCATGTTCAAGCATAGGGGTGTTCATATGTGCACTTGGCACCAGGACACCCTAGGCCTCAGTTCGATGATCGACTTTGTGGTCGTGTCGTCGGACTTGCGGCCACATGTCGTGGACACTTGGGTGAAGAGAGGGGCGGAGCTGTCAACTGATCACCACCTGGTGGTGAGTTGGCTTCGATGGTGGGGGAGGTTGCCAGTCAGGCCTGGTAGGCCCAAACGTGTTGTGAGGGTCTGCTGGGAACATCTGGCAGAGCCCCCTGTCAGAAGTAGCTTCAACTCCCACCTCCGGCAGAACTTCGACCACATCCCGAGGGAGGTGGGGGACATTGTGTCTGAATGGGCCATGTTCCGTGCCTCTATTGTTGAGGCAGCTGACCGGAGCTGTGGCCGTAAGGTGGTCGGTGCCTGTCGTGGTGGCAATCCCCGAACCCGTTGGTGGACACCGGAGGTGAGGGATGCCGTCAAGCTGAAGAAGGAGTCCTACCGGTCCCTTTTGTCCTGTGGGACCCCGGAGGCAGCTAATAGGTACCGGCAGGCCAAGCGGAATGCGGCTTCGGTGGTTGCTGAGGCAAAAACTCGGGCATGGGAGGAGTTTGGGGAGGCCATGGAGAACGACTTTCAGACGGCTTCGAGGAGATTCTGGTCCACCGTCCGGCGTCTCAGGAGGGGGAAGCAGTGCAGTGTCAACACTGTATATGGTGGGGATGGTGCGCTGCTGACCTCAACTCGGGACGTTGTGGGTCAGTGGGGGGAGTACTTCGAAGACCTCCTCAATCCCAATAACATGCCTTCCAATGAGGAAGCAGAGCCTGGGGACTCGGAGGTGGGCTCCCCCATCTCTGGGACTGAGGTCACCGAGGTGGTCAAAAAACTCCTTGGTGGCAGGGCCCCGGGGGTGGATGAGATACGCCCGGAGTTCCTCAAGGCTCTGGATGTTGTAGGGCTGTCTTGGTTGACACGTCTCTACAACATCACATGGACATCAGGGACAGTGCCTCTGGATTGGCAGACCGGGGTGGTGGTCCCCTTCTTTAAGAAGGCGGATCGGAGGGTGTGTTCCAACTACAGAGGGATCACACTCCTCAGCCTCCCTGGAAAAGTCTATTCGGGGGTTCTGGAGAGGAGGGTCCGTCAGATAGTCGAACCTCGGATTTAGGAGGAACAGTGTGGTTTTCGTCCTGGTCGCGGAACTGTGGACCAGCTCTACACCCTTAGCAGGGTCCTGGAGGGTGCATGGGAGTTCGCCCAACCAGTCTACATGTGTTTTGTGGACTTGGAAAAGGCGTTCGACCGTGTTCCTCGGGGAATCCTGTGGGGGGTGCTCCGGGAGTATGGAGTACCGGACCCCCTGATAAGGGCTGTTCGGTCCCTGTACAACCGGTGTCAGAGCTTGGTCCGCATTGCCGGCAGTAAGTCGAACCCGTTTCCAGTGAGAGTTGGACTCCACCAGGGCTGCCCTTTGTCACCGATTCTGTTCATAACTTTTATGGACAGAATTTCTAGGCGCAGCCAGGGTGTTGAGGGGGTCCGGTTTGGTGGACTCAGGATTGGGTCACTGCTTTTTGCAGATGATGTTGTCCTGTTTGCTTCATCAGGCCGTGATCTTCAGCTCTCTCTGGATCGGTTCGCAGCTGAGTGTGAAGCGGCTGGGATGGGAATCAGCACCTCCAAATCCGAGACCGTGGTCCTCAGCCGGAAAAGGGTGGAGTGCCCTCTCAGGGTTGGGAATGAGATCCTGCCCCAAGTGCAGGAGTTCAAGTATCTCGGGGTCTTGTTCACGATTGAGGGAAGAATGGAGCGTGAGATCGACAGGCGGATCGGTGCGGCATCCGCAGTAATGCGGGCGCTGCATCGGTCTGTCGTGGTGATAAAGGAGCTGAGCCGCAAGGCAAAGCTCTCAATTTACCGGTTGATCTACACTCCTACCCTCACCTATGGTCATGAGCTATGGGTAGTGACCGAAAGAACGAGATCGCGAATACAAGCGGCTGAAATGAGTTCCTCCGCAGGGTGTCTGGGCTCTCCCCTAAAGATAGGGTGAGAAGCTCAGTCATCCGGGAGGGGCTCAGAGTAGAGCCGCCGCTCCTCCGCATCGAGTAGAGTCAGATGAGGTGGCTTGGGCATCTGATTAGGATGCCTCCTGGACGCCTCCCTGGTGAGGTGTTCCGGGCATGTCCAACCGGGAGGAGACCCCGGGGAAGACCCAGGACACGCTGGAGGGACTATGTCTCCCGGCTGGCCTGGGAACGCCTCGGGATTCTCCCGGAAGAGCTAGAAGAAGTGGCCGGGGAGAGGGAAGTCTGGGCATCTCTGCTCAAGCTGCTGCCCCTGCGACCCGACCTCGGATAAGCGGAAGAGGATGGATGGATGGATGGGCTTCAAATTTAAAATTCTGAAGTTACAATTAAGTTTTGGGGGATTTGTTGAAGATACAGGAATCTTTTTGGGCTGTGAAATTAAATTTAATGAGCTACTAGTGCGTTTAGTTGAGTACAAGTGCAGAATTGAGGTTTTCCTCGCAGCGTGGTGGGCTGACACTCCTTGAGTGAGTGAGAAGCTCAGCGATTCAGGAGAGCCTCAGAGTAGTCGATGCTCCTCCAGATTGAGAGATTTAGTCATGTTGTAAGGATGGCCCCTGGGTGTCTCCACCTGAAGCTTCTCCTTGCATATCCCACTGGGCAGAGACCTTACGACAGACTCAGGACTTTCTGGAAGAATTAGATCTTTCAGCTGACTTGGGAGTGCCTGAGAATTGTCCATGAAGAGCTGGAATCTGTAGCCTGGGACAGGAAAATCCTGGCCTGCTGACACCGCAACCCTCACCAGAAGAATCAGTTAAGGAAATGAGATAAGATGAGATGTGTGTCTAGCTGTTAGGATTTGGTGCCAGATCTTTGCTACCCCATAAAAATATCTAGTGGTGCTCCACATCAGCATGTGATGAAGCGATCTTACACACTAGTGGTCAACACACACTGCTAGGAGTACGAGTCGACAGCAAGGCCCAGAGCCCAACTTTCAGGAACTCCAATTGTGAAAATGTTAACCACTGTGATGTATCCTGTTCTTATAGGCTGACATTTTTCATTTACTGTTTTGATTTGCCATATAAATAGTCAGAATGGTGACATTGCTGTAAAGCTAATGCTGTATACTTTGTGTTTTCTGTTTCCTCTCATTACAGTTGCTCGCATGCCACAGACAAACTGTTCCTACAACCCAATTGACATATTTAATGATACATTCCCCTCATGTCCAAACCTGTATGCAAACTGGTTGGTCATATTACTGCTGGTCATTTTTCTACTGGTCACCAACGTGCTGCTTCTCAACCTGTTGATTGCAATGTTCAGGTAAGTAGGCTGATCATTTAGCAGATCAATGGCATTGGACATTCAACCACAAGACTGTGTGGCTTTACTGTTTGACCCTGACTGCATCACCAAAGCCTCAGACCCAAAAAAAGATTTTAGTCCGCTGCAATTAAATAAAACATGAAAACTTCCAAGATTGTGGTACCAATGCACAATAGTCACTCCAGGAAAGGAAAAAGTTACAAAATTCAGTGCCCACCTGTAACTCTGATTGAGTGACTTAATTTTCCTAGGTATAGATAAAAAAAAAGTATGAAATGTATTGTGGGCACCATCTGGGTAGCCTCCTTTAATTGGCACAAGCAAAATAACAGAAATGGCGCAGTGGGTGCAAAAGCAAAGTCAGCCCTAGGTAGCCTAGTAAGCACTCAAAATTGATTCTGTCAGCAGGAGGTGCAGTCAAAATGAGACCGCCCCTTTTTAGAGTGGAAGGGGTGGAGACAGATCTGGACTCTGTGGGCGGGGCTAGGCGTTCTACTTGGGCGTCTTCTTGGAACTACAGGTGGCAAAAGAAGACACAGTTAGCGACGGTGATGTCCAGGCACACATGGGTGGCAGTATATATGAATATCTTTCTGTATAACTATAAACAACATCTCAAGAATGATTTACTTGCAACATTTTCCAGCTACACCTTCCAGGTAGTTCAAGGTAACACAGACATCTTCTGGAAGTTTCAGCGGTATAACCTGATTGTGGAGTACTATAACAGGCCAGCCCTGGCACCGCCTTTCATCATCATCAATCACCTCTTCCAGGCGGTCTGCAGCATGTTCAACAAGGCTGAATCCAAGCAGGAGCACCTTGGTGAGTTGGATGCATTTTATTGAACTGCCATAGTGAATTCTTTACCACTCGGTCATGGTCAATGTGGAGTTCGTATGTTCTCTTCAGTTTGTGTTTTTCGGGGTGGGGTTCTCCAATTTTCTTTCCATGTCTCAAAGATGCAAGTATTAGGTGAAATGGAGATTCTAAATTTGCCCAATGTGGGTGACCTGCTGTTGCCTGTTGTGCCATCCTTCCTGCTTCTGAAATGGACTCCACACTCTACCACCCTGAAATGGATTCAGTGGGTTTGAAGGTGGATCGATGGATGGATTTTATTTTCTCAACACCCAAAACGCTGAATATTTTTATTACAGGCATGCCGATGATGAGTTGCTCCCTTAAAGGAGTACTGCATACAAAAATGATTTTTTTGTTATACATTACTTGACTAATATTTGAGGGTAAATCAGAAAGGAAATGCATTTTGAAAATTACAATGTAACCACAATGGGTAGAAGCTGACACAATATGACATATTTGCAATGGCTTATGGGTAGCTTGAGCACACACAGCACTGTCGTTAGTTTAGTTAGAGCTAAGGTCAAATCAACATGGACACTCTGGTGCTGGATTGCACCATTGTTGAACAATGCTCTGTGGTGAGATTTCTTTGAGTAGAGGGAGTGAAACCTGTTGAAATTCACCCAAGGATGTCGGCTTGCAGCTCAGTAAGCTGGTTTGTTGCCCATCTTCCGTAGACTTTATGGTACCCCAAGTCATCATGCACTATAGCATGTGCAGACCCAAAGCTGATATCCAAATGTGAAGCAACAGCGGACAACATAATCTGTCAGTCTTCTCTGATGACAAATCCACATGTCTGTTATTCAGCTGCTAGCTCAAAAAGTCATTACCATGACTCTTTAGGTTACCTATTGTTAAGGTTGCCACCCAGGAATCTTACCCAGCAGGGACTCTCACAGCCTGGAAGAACAGGTAAAGACCGCTTGCACAAGGCTTTGTCTCCCCCAGTATGGTATGCATCTTGGCTAAGGGATTACCATGGATTCTCATAAGGCATCATGGGAACTGGAGTTTGTTGACTCTGTCCTGTTGGGTTCCATCGGTGCCGCCAGGGGGTGCTGAAGGGACTTGTGTGCCCTACTTTGTTGTGCACCAGCATCACCCAGAAATGCTTTCGAGCCACAGTCTCAGGGCACTAGAAGTACAGTACTTCCAGGGATTACGTAAAAGGAGATGCCTGCCTCAACTCTGGGAGCCAGAGTCTGAAGGAGATAGATGAAGCTTGCTGGTGGAGTGGAGGAGGTTGAGAGAGAGAAAAGACGACAGAGTTATAGAGAGCTATGGTCCTTAAAAACTGTACTGGTGGTCGTGGTGTGGGAAATGCTTGCTGAGAGAAGAGTTTCCCACAATAAAAGCCTTTCTGTTTGAAGAACTTGTATCCAAGCCTTTGTGTTGGGTGTTTGGGGAGCTGCAGCAGCCCCCTGGTGACTACGCTGATAACTCCAGAAATAACTAACAATATTTTAGCAAAAAATCACGCGTTTTGCACATTTTGAGCATATGACCCGACAACTGACACATTGATTATGTGACATGAGATTCTTTTTTTTTTCTTTTTCTCATGGGTGGCTTTCACATCATTTGCCATTATACATCACTGATCACTGTTGGCTTCTATTATATCATAAACTTTTTTCTCCCCATTTCATATGAAAACATGGGAGTAAAAATTTTTCTGAGCCACCACTACAAACTATATGGGGTAAGAAAGAAATATAAAAAATCATTTTTGGGTGGAGCTGCGGTGGGTTGGCACCCTGCCCGGGATTGGTCCCTGCCTTGTGCCCTGTGTTGGCTGGGATTGGCTCCAGCAGACCCCCGTGACCCTGTGTTCGGATTCCGCGGGTTGGAAAATGGATGGATGGATTTTTGGGTGGAGTGTTCCTTTAAGCCAGTGATGCATTGAATTCCACTCCTTGTTTTCCTGCTCAAACATTAAAATGAATATTTTGTATTTAACAGACACATTTTTCAAAGAAACATAGCAAAAATTGAAAATGGAAGAAACAATCACAAATCTCAAAGTTGCCAAATGTATATTTAAATATTATTAACCTCAATTAATAAATTAACCCTGACTGAGCTCTTAATCCAAACATTACCAAATCACCTGGAGCAGCCAAAATGAAACCCAAAAACATGAAAAATTCAAAACATGCTGAAAATCAGAATAAACAATCGTTTTCATTTCGAGAATTATGAACCTACAAAACGTCATAGGGAGCATGATGATTTTGAACAGTTTTTAAATTGTATGTATTTTCTCCATTTTCTACCACCTTGTAGGAGATGTTGACTGTTTCTTCTATTGCTTTGTTATTTTCAATTGCTCAAATTGTCTTGGTGTTCTCCCATCTTGCTTTCTCATAGCCATCACCATTTTGATCGGTATTTGTGTCTTGTTGCTAGCTGTATTGCTACCATGGGACAAACTAGGTGTCTTTTGTCTAACTTTTTAGAGCATTAGAACAATATAGATGAGTAGAGGCCATTCAGTCCAACAAAGCTGGCCAGTCCTATACGCTTAAAAAAAAAGTTAGCTTAGAATTTTCAGAGGAAGGACTAGAAGATGGAATGTAGTCAAGAGGAAGGTAAGGGTCAAAATAAAAGAGGAATCGGAAAGTACACCTAATCCTAAACTCTAAACAGAACTCTTAGTCATCACTTCTAGACAAATCTCTAACCCATGTCTTTGAAACTGAAAAGCAACATGCAGATATTTGTTTAATATCCATAGCCTTGGACAACCTAGAAGTTCACAATGCTGACCTTTATGCTGTCATGATAATGATGTCATTCACCTCAAATATCCTGCCATCCAAACATGATAATGCCATGAGAGCACTACAGAAAAAACAAAATGGTGGCACACCTGAAAACAAAGTGGTGTTGCGCAACATCTCGGGGTCAAATTTGATACCGTTTTGTGTATGAAACCAGCAACAGAAAAAGAAAAGACAAATTTGAAACATTTATACAGATTCTAAATACGTTTTACCATGCCGTGTCTTTCTGGTCAGTTTTGACCCATCATTAATAGAGAAGCATCGATCAAAACAGAAAGGTGTGCATATGATGTTTATTGATTTGGAGAAGCTTATGATGGAGTGCCACGTCAAGAGGTCTAAAAGGAGGACCAGAGAAGTATGTGAGGATTGTCCAGGATATGTTTGAGGGAGCAAGGACTTGGGTTAAAAACAGTGTTAGGGGTCACGGACAAGATCCCAGGTAGAGGAGGTCTGCACCAGTCCAGACCTCTTTGATCTGGTCATGGATATATTGATTGGTGGGATAAAAGACCAATTCCCCTGCTGCAGGCTTTTCGCTGATGACATTGTATTGTGTAGCAGCAGAAAAGAGGAAGTGAAGAGTAAGTTGAGAGAATAGAGAAGGGTTTTGGAAGATGGAGGATTGAAGATAAATAGGGAGAAGACAGAATACCTGAGGTTCAATGAGGATCAGGATTCAGAAGTTAGCCTGCAGGGAGAGCTACTGACAAGAGTGAATAAACTTAAATATCTAGGATCAGTGGAAGCCGAAGATGTAAAATTAGATTCAGAGATAACCCATAGAATGCAATGTGGAGAGAATAATTTGAAGAAGGTAACAGGAGTATTGTGTGATTAGAGAATTAAGGTGAAGGTTATGGTTAGGTTAAAGATATGGTTTATAAGACAGTCATAAGAACAGCAGTGATGTATGGAGCTGAGATATGGGCCATAAAGAGAGAACAGGAAAAGAAGTAGGATGTGGCAGAAATGAGAATGTTGGGGAGGATGTGTGGAGTCACAAAAAAGTACAGAATAATAAATGAGGCAATCAGAGGTGCAGCAAAAGTGGGAGAGACATCTAAGAAAGTAGAGGAGAATAGGCTGGAGTGGTATGGACATGTCATGAGGAGGGTCAATAAATATGTGGACAAAACAGGGATGGGAATGGAAATACAGGGGAAGAGAAAAGCAAGGGAGGCCAAAGTAGAGGCGGATGGAAGAAGATCTGAAAGAAAAGTGTCTGACTGTGGAGGAGGACCAAGCTGTATGGAGAAGGTTGATCAAGCACGTAGACCCAACATAGAAGTGGGGAAAAGATGAAGAGAAAGAAGAAGAAGATTAACATTAATGGGTTTTTCACTGCATTTAGTATAGTTTATTTGCTCACAGCCCATTAAACATCCTAAATGTAATCTGTTCTAAAGGCTGTGAACATCAGTATTAGGGATTAAGATGGCCAATCAATGTAAAATATGTTTGAATAAAAATCTGACATCAGGGGTTCCTAAGAAATGGTGTTAGAATTGGGTCAAAAGAGACCCAGAAGGTACAGCATTAAGTCAGCATTTGAAGAAATGTTGAACGATATTAAAACTAAACCAAAAGTTAAAACTAATTGCAGAAGTAGACTCTACATAACAATAAATACATAAACAGACCATAAACCCAAATAAGACGTCAGGCGATCATAACAGTCATGATGTGTGATGTTACTCTTGCCTCCCTCTCTTCAGCAAATCTGGGCCTTAACTATCTATCATATAGTGCCTTTCACATCTATCTATGGCAAAAGAAGGACAAGACAACGATAAGAGAGTTGGCATGCCCACCTGGTGACCCTGTATAACTGAACGTTTTTCCAAAACAAAATAACATGCAATTAATTGTAGGAACATCTTTTCAAATGCAAGTTCAAACTGAACTAACAAGATGGTGGAGCCTCCGGTTTTCAGTCCTTCTGACAGGAAGAACTGGGTCCAGGTGGATGAACATCGGAACTGACGCAAGAAGTGTTATAGCCATCCATCATCTAGTCTGCGGAGGTAGGAAGAGAAAAGGCATTAGGACAGCACCAGCCCCTGGAGCAGTGGTAGAATTACAGTCGCTAGAATCCTTCAGCTGTCCCATAGGCCCAACTGTGGTTTAGGGCTCTCTGGCCCATCCATCCATCCATTTTCCAACCCGCTGAATCTGAACACAGGGTCACGGAGGTCTGCTGGAGCCAATCCCAGCCAACACAGGGCACAAGGCAGGAACCAATCCCGGGCAGGGTGCCAACCCACCGCAGGGTTCTCTGGCCACCAAATTTAAAATAAAATAGGTTTTCTACCAAGCAGACGGCCAGAAAATCTTGTCGACTATGCCACTGTGACCACAAGAGGGGGCCAGAGAGCCCTAATCCAGAATCCCAGAAATATACCACACATATAATAGAATAAAAGACTTTCACTCCTTTTCAGACACCTTCTCACAATCCTCTTGTCTAATCACAGCAATAATAATAATAAAAACAAGCCACCAACTATCCAATAAATGATCTCTTGGGTCTTCTTATCCTTCTTTGCCTCCTCTGAGTATTGCTCACTGTCTCCCGACTCGAACTCGCCCATCTGTAGCAGCAGGCTTCCTTTGATGTCGGACCCAGGAATGCTTCCAGTATCATTCTGTCCCCTCTAGGGAGCACTTCTGGGTCATAAACAAAGTAAAGTGGACTCCCCCAACAGTGCCCTCTACTGATCCCAAGTGACCATTACACCCTTGCAGGTGTCCCAAATGGGCTCTTACATGAGGATCACTACCACCTAGCGTATAGGGAATGGACCCACTCCCAATTTACGACTTCCTCTGGTCCCTCCATTATTTAATACTGGCTGGGCACGATATAATCTTTCCTCCCAGCTAGCCAATGACGTTTCTCTTAGGCCTCCCATCCAGGTAATAATTTATACTCTCTCCTGGCTGGAATACCTGTTCATATGCAAAACTGTACAAGAAGATTAAGGATGAATGGACAGCTGAGGCCACCAGAGGGTACTCTCTTAGGAATGGGGTAGGCCTCATCCCAGAAGTGATTCTCTGGTGGGTTACAGACATGAACCTCAGCTGCTAATACTAAAACAGTAATATTCTTACTACCATTGTTTGAATAAACATGGGGGTGAGTCAGGAGTGTTGTTTTACATACTGTCTATAGGGAAGGTTGGATGAGCCACATTTGCTTTCACAACATTCCTTCCTGGAATGTCGTTTGTTTTTCTGTCCTCTTATTGCATTCTGTTTGTCTTTTCTCTTAAGAGCGTGACTTACCTGAAGCTGGTGACCAAAAGCTGATGACATGGGAGACTGTACAGAAGGAAAATTACTTGGCCAGACTTGAGAAAAAGAAACGTGAAAGCAGTGAACAAAGACTCAAGAAAACCTCAAACAAGTAAGAAGAGTCACTAATACAACAACCAACTATGAAGGGTGAACGCTTATGTTATGCAAAAATAGACCGCAACAATAATAACAATAAAATCAAAGAGACAATTGAGTGACTGAAGCTATGCAGAGGAGCACAGTCCTGCTTGCATGGCAGGAGACTTGAAATGCTTCACTGAGAGTGAAACTCCTTTGCTTATTTTGTTATTTGCAGAGTTGATGCCCTTCTGAAAATCTTCTCGGGATTCAAGCAGCAAGAAAAACGTCTGGTGAGGGTGGAGACGCAGGTAAGAAATCTGATTTAAGCAGAGGGTTTGGGCTGTTGCCTTCAAACTTACAAATGAATTAACAGTCAAGGAGGGCCATTAAAGTTGTAAAAATTAGTTGGGTCTTCTACCAGTGGCATCTTCCAAGAATCAAAAAATGTACCGAATATTGTATGTACATTATTCATTAAATATAAACATACAATTAAACCACATAAATGAGTAGCAAACAACAAATAAATTATGATGTATTAATGAAATAAGCGAAAGGTTAACAGAATTATAAAACAAATGAAATGTTAAACATTCATAATAGCTACTGCATTCACTATGTATCATGTGGCATAAAAGAAGTTAGAAAATGTTAACATTGTAATAAGGAATCACGTGTAAGAATTGAAATGAGGAGACAAAATGACCAGAAGATGACTATGTGATCTTAGAAACATCTAAAGAGAGTAACCAGGTCAGGACTGAAAGAGGCAAAATGACCAGTTGTCACGCGTCTGCTTGGGAGGAAGCTTAAGGGCTCTTGAGATGGTAACTACCTGTAAAACCAGGGGCTGGTGCTGTGGTCTAATGCCTTCTGGAGAACAGAAGATTGACGGCCATTGAGGTAAAACTGAAACAGTAAATTGACGCGTAGTTGAGGTTGAACAGATAGTTTCTCTCTTTTAAGGATGGTGAGTTTGCAAGTTGACCCTGAAATAGTTACAGTATGTGCAGGGTGGGCTGTTATTCTACTGTTTCGTCTTTTCTTTGTCTTCCACAGATCTATGCAGATCTTTTGAGTCCTTTGACTTCTTCAAAATTGTCAGGTGTTGATTAAAGAAACCAGGTGCACAAATAGATTAGAAAGAAGAACTCAGTGACCCCCAGTGATTTAATTCTGGTCATGACACACCAAACATGGAGTAGAATTCAGTCTTCAGTTAGGGAATCCCACCACAGAGGGCTTCTACTGTGTGGAGATGCAATGCAATACAGGGTGCAAAATGGGATTTGTTAGTTTGCTTACTGAACTTTCATTCTTTATTCTTGGATTTTAGCTAAGATATTGCAGTGAAGTGCTGACCTGGCTCATGGAGGGCTTCAACACCAAACGACTGCCTTCTGTCTACTCAGGTATGGCTTTGTTACTGAAAAGAAAAACAGATTTAGGATAAACCTGTCATATACAGTACATAAGTAGAGCGGCGTGTCATACAGTATATAGCAGGCAGTGTGGTGTAGAAGTTAAGGCTTTGGACTTCAAACATTGAGGGTGTGGGTTCAAATCCTGCTGCTGACGCTGTGTGACCCTCGGCACGTCACTTTGCCGGCCTGCAAAAACTAAAGAAATGGAACCAAGTGTATCTCAGATGTTGAAAGCTGCTTTGGATAAAGGTGTGAGTCAAATAACGACAAGGAAATAGATAAGCATGTTAGAGCAGAGTATTATCATTATGTTTGTTTGTAATTCACTTCAGTGATCAGACATCAATAATCTATCTATCTATCATATAGTGCCCTTCATATCTATCTATCTATAATGGTGCCTATCCTATTTATCTATCATACTGTAGAACCTTTCATATCTATTTATGCAGAAATTATATAACACCCTTCATAACTATCTAACTTATAGTGCCTTTCATATCTATTTATTTATCTATAATATAATGCTTTTCATTAAAACATTAGATCAATTGTGATAAATGAACCGGCCATTCAGGCCAACAAAATCTTCTGTCACATTCACCCAGGTAATTCTAAATGAGAGAAAAGAAATGAGATATTACATTTAGGACAAAGTGCTGTTAAAAGCAACATCAGTCCAGTCGCTGAGGACTCAAACACTAGAACTCCATTACAGCAACACACCAATTTAATTTAACCTATTTTCCTGACATATTTGCCAGTGAGTAGAAAGAAAGAAAGAAAGAAAGAAAGAAAGAAAGAAAGAAAGAAAGAAAGAAAGAAAGAAAGAAAGAAAGAAAGAAAGAAAGAAAGAGCTGAACTGAATTGAATTGAATTTTGAACTGAACTTTATTCATCAATACTCAACAAATTATTTATAATATCGGAAGTAAAGCAAACAAAGAAAACCTCGACTCACCCCAAAAAGAAAACCATGCTTAATTCATTTGTCAAATAAGAAAAATCAATTAATTATCTTCAGGTTTACAAAATGCCTCATGAACACCATTTTTCCTCAAATGAATTCATATTTGTAGTCATTCTGTAGAATTTATATTCCAAATACACCCTGGCTATTACAAGTCCATGAAATATTCTTATCATGTCACGTTGTTCAATTGACTTCACTTTCTCTTGTCTGAATTTAGAAATGCCCAGCTTGGCCCATCCAATGAGGAAATTACCAATCTGACATTCATCTCAATTATTCTTATTTCCATTAATACCATAAATAAGTACTTTGAGATGTAGGAATTAACAGTGAAAGAAAGAAAGAAAGAAAGAAAGAAAGAAAGAAAGAAAGAAAGAAAGAAAGAAAGAAAGAAAGAAAGAAAAAGAAAGAAAGAAAGAAAGAAAGAAAGAAAAAGAAAGAAAGAAAGAAAGACTTAAGGTGGCATAGTTCTTCATTTACTACTGATACTGACCTCTTCTGTCCTATTTAAGTTGTTTACTTTTTATTTGAACCAAAATAATATTCCTTTGTGAATACCAAAGTTTCCATGTCATGACAGAACCAAATGACAATATATTCCTGGTTAATACTCTGATTTATCTAGCGTTTGTGTGACATACTGTAAGTGATGGAAATGCTTTCTGTGACATTCTGTACCTCTCTAGCTGCTATGCATATCTATCTATCTATCTATCTATCTAAGTATCTAATAATGCCTTTTATATCTATTTATCTATCTAATAGTGCCTTTCATGTCTATCTATCCATGATATAGTGCATTTCTTATCTATCTATCTATTATATACTACCTTTCCTATAAATCTATCATATAGTGCCTTTCATGTCATCTGTAAAATGAAAATTCCGGACAATGTGTCATGGTGGCCTCCCAGGCTGGGCTCTGATTTTTCTCCCACATCCCATGCACGTGCACGTCAGTGTAACCCGCTGCCCTCAGTTACCTCAGCGTGATGGCCTTTTTGAGTCGCCACATTCTCCCTGAACACACCAGAGATGAGTACTCCATGAACGCGTGACTCTATTGTGTGAATGAATGTGGGTCCGTGCGCGAGTCTGCTGTGCGGTGGGCTGGTTTCCCATCCAGAGCGTTTTCCAGACTTGTGCCCAGCAATACTGAGACAGACCTCCTGTATTTGAACCAACAAATTCAGAGTATGAATGATGGGGTGAACTAAATTGAGCAGATGTGGTGCTTAGTGCGGCTCCTTCAAAGCTCCTCAAATCCTTACCTTCCACATCCAAAGCTGGTCCTGTTAGCTTAACTGCCATTTCCAAATTGGCCTTGTCTGAGTGAAAGTGGGTGTGTATGTGAGTGTGCCCTACGGTGGACTCCATACCACCAGGGGGCGCTCTAGCCTCAGCACATTTAAACTGGAATGATGGAGCACAAAAATGGAGGAAGGTGAGTGGTCATCTAAATTTGGTACTCTTTGTATTCTCCTGTCATTTTGATGTTTCCCATCATTACCTGATCCAGAGAAATATTTAATGGATAAGTTTAGAATTTTTCAAGTCCAAGTTATTTCTTCATAATCATAGTACCAGCCTGGTCATCCTTTTTAATCTCAAACAAGAAGAACGCTCGATGGGTATACAGATAATGCAAACAGAAGAAAGAGGAGTCTTTTTGACTTCCTTTACAGAAATCGGCTCTGTAGAGATGGTCGTCTTCGGGGGTCCGATCTGAGACCCCCGTTCTCTGGGGCCTGCACTCTTTTATAGTCCTCAGTGAGGTGACCAAAGACGCAGTGATGTTAGCAACTGCGCCCCCCTCTCACCCTTGGGTGGTATCGCCTACCTCTGATAAACCTGGGAGATGATCCCCCCATGTTCCATGCATGACTATATAAAAATTTACCACATACAATTGTGTCCTAAAGTTTTAAAAGACACCAACCTTGTTCTTGTGTTTTAAAGTGGAGGTGATGGAGCTTGGGGCCTAAATGTAAAAAGAAAAGCCTGAAAATGTCGCAGCAGAGGTTTAGATATAAGAAAACATTCCTTCCACATTTTTGATACAAGCTTGTAATAACAAAAGTAAATTAAAAGTAATCCATTTTATTACAAATTCCCGGTACTATTCTCTTGCGTTAAGGACACGTTTCCACAGGTGTGCACCCAATTCGCTAGCACTCCGTCACTTCAGGCTCCATATTATCCTACTTCTGCCTCTGCTGTTCTGTTTCTTCAAGGCTTATATTCCGCTATGCCCTGTAACTAGAGTGACCCGACGTCCCATCTTTAAACACTATGTCCTGTTTTATTGATTGCGTCATGAAATTTAACAAAACGTCCCGTGTTTTTAATCAGCCGGTCACTTAACAAATGCACATGAAACTCCAAGGGGGTGTGACACTAGAGGGCGCTGTCGCTCCTTAAAACCCCGCAGACAAACATTCAAGACACCAGGTAAAAGCACTATTAATATTTTTAATTTCTTTTCTTTATGATATTGTGCCACAGTAGACACCACACACGCCATAATAATCAATAATCCAATACAAATAATAAATCGATCCTCCTCTCCTCCCAGCAGCTCCATCACTCTACCTCCCAACTCCAGCTCTCTTGCTGGGTTTCCCATAGTCCTTTAAATAGTCCTCGACCCGGAAGTGCTCCTGTTCTTCAGTCCATGTGATTCAATAGCACTTCCAGGTCAGATGAAGACTTATATTTTTCTTCAGCCCGGAAGTGCTTTTGTTCTTCCGTCCCAGTGACTTGGGAGTACTTCTGGGCTATAGGGATAAATAAAAATCCCTGCGTCTCCCTGCAGTGTCACCCAATGGCACCACGGCACCCAGCAGGGCTGTGAAGCCGAACTACATCTCCCATGATGCTCTGCGGGAATCTGGGGACTCCATCTAGTGGCCTGGATGTGTTGGCCGGGATAAGCTGCCGGCTGTCTCTCTCACAGAGGGTACGATTAAATATATATTTTTAAAACCTACATGAAACTGCTACACTCATTAGATTAATAAATTATGTCATGGAATTTTGTAAACCTGGTCAGCCTACTTATAATAAATAGTCTTGCGGGGCCAGATATGATTCTCAGATGAGAATACACGTTGCAGGGTGACAACCCGTTAAAAAGTGTGTAGTGAGTAGTGGCGAAATCCTGCACTGCAAAGGTGACACCCACAGGGCTTCTTCCTAACACACCCGTCCCCCAGTTACTCCAGTCCATGCATTTTAAAACTGCTGCCGGGGTATCAGGGGGAAGAGCAAAAGATACAGAACAAAAGATCTGACGCTGAGAGAAAATAAAAAGCTGAATTTGCTGCTAGACATTCAGGAGCTCAGTAGCTGAAGGTAACTGAAACGTATCGATTCATTTGCTCATTTTGTTGTGACTGTAGAAACAGACAGACACACACAGGTAGACCACCGCAGCTACTGAGCTCCACACGTTTGAGAAGTGCCTCTTTCTGCTATGATATCTTTCAGTCATTTGAACTATTGGACTACTATATGATATCAAACCAGCAAATAGTGTTTAGATAAGCATTGTGGTACACGGATACACAACATGTTTAAGCAATGTGGCTGTTTTGCTTCGGCATGTTTACACTTCCGGTTAGACTGTAATATTTCATTTCTTTAGTTATTTGTTTAGATGTGCAGTGAGAAGGTGGATGTTGCGCAGGCTCATCTGTGCATCTACAGATTTGTTGATTCAGGTGTTTTGAGTCCTGAAGTCTGCGTCTCCTGCGGGTCTTTGTTATTAGCTCTCTTCACGGTACTCCTTTTGATGGATTGTGACACACCGTTTACTTCAAATGCATATTGTGCAGTTCATATTTTCATGAATATCGATGCCAGTTCTTTCAAGCTTACATCGACTCCTACACTATCTTCGTAACTGAACAACAGAGATCACGCACAGCACCTGTGACAACACTTCATTGACGTTTACCACTTGCCCGTTGAATGCCAATATATAATCTGATGCTACAGAAAGGTTTTTCCCTTGCATCAAGTTGTTTTTCCTTTTCTTTCACACGACACACATTTGTATGTCTAATGCAGCTTTATTTTTAGGAGACTTTGACTGTCGACAGTTGATCGTAATCAGAAGCTGGCTGTCTGTCGTACCAGGTTAGCGGGTTCACCATTGATCCTTGAAGTTCAAAGTCTCCGCCCCTACTTTGAGTGCCACCTTCATGAGGTGTTGGATTGGCTTAGACACAGTGACACTCAATGAGCCGTCTCGTGGTTGTCTCCAGACGTGATTATTATATGTCAGGCTTTAGCAAATGAGGATCTGCACAAAATTGTGCTGAGTGTCTGACATAGCGGCAGTATTGTCAGCGTGCCTTGTAATCAGCCGAGTACACATCTGAGTCAAGACGTCCACCGGCGCTGGTGGCACATCCATAGCTCGTATTATATGTGACGATGCGGGTTCTCTTCAGGCTCCCAACGTCCTAAAGGGGTCCTGAACCCAACACCGTCGATAATGTCACCGAGATGAGCTGACAAATGGGGACAAATCTCACATGAAGCCAGGGGATATATTCAAAAAGTGATAAAGTGCTTTTATTTAAAACGATAATCAAAACAAAAAATGCAAAAGTGCAGTGTCCAAAGTTCAATAAATAAATCCTTAAAACAAGTGCCCAGTGGGGATAAAAACCATCCAATAAATAAATCCTATAAAACTCGAAGTTAAAATGCAGAAGTTAAAAAGCAGTCTCTTTCTCGTTATTCTCCGACCCACCTCTGTCACTCTCTCCCCGACTCACCAATTGATCGCAGCCGGAAGAGACCAACAGCCACGAGCTCCTTCAGCTAACCTCTGTCTTGGCCCCCTTCCCGATGTCACTGCCAGACCGTCGAGGTCAGCTCTCCTCCCATGATCCTTCGCGCACCCGAAGTCACTCCTTAGGTCCCACAGGAGGAAAACTCTGCTCACCCCACTCCCTTGTTTTCAGTGGGGCAAACTAGCACCTAGAGTGCATCAGCTTAACGCTCCTTCGCGGGGCCCCAGCTCGTGGTGTCTCCACATTCCAGGTGGCCAGATCATAACCTCAAGTCTGCTGTTTTCCGTCCTTTAACCTTATGCTTTTTTTTTTTCCTCGATCCTTCCATTTCTCTCCCTACGATTTTTCTCCCCCTCTCTGGTGTCAATCCGTATACAGTGCATCCAGAAAGTATTCACAGCGCATCACTTTTTCCACCTTTTGTTATGTTACAGCCTTATTCCAAAATGGATTAAATTAATTTTTTTCCTCAGAATTCTACACACAACACCCCATAATGACAACGTGAAAAAAGTTTACTTGAGGTTTTTGCAGATTTATTAAAAATAAAAAAGTCTTGTTGAATATGATGCCACAAGCTTGGCACACCTGTCCTTGGCCAGTTTCGCCCATTCCTCTTTGCAGCACCTCTCAAGCTCCATCAAGTTGGATGGGAAGCATCGGTGCACAGCCATTTTAAGATCTCTCCAGAGATGTTCAATCAGATTCAAGTCTGGGCTCTGGCTGGGCCACTCAAGGACATTCACAGAGTTGTCCTGAAGACACTCCTTTGATATCTTGGCCGTGTGCTTAGGGTCGTTGTCCTGCTTAAAGATGAACCGTCGCCCCAGTCTGAGGTCAGGAGCGCTCTGGAGCAGGTTTTCATCCAGGATGTCTCTGTATATTGCTGCAGTCATCTTTCCCTTTATCCTGACTAGTCTCCCAGTTCCTGCCGCTGAAAAACATCCCCACAGCATGATGCTGCCACCACCATGCTTCACTGTAGGGATGATGCCAGGTTTCCTCCAAACATGACGCCTGGCATTCACACCAAAGAGTTCAATCTTTGTCTCATCAGACCAGAGAATTTTCTCTCTCATGGTCTGAGAGTCCTTCAGGTGCCTTTTGGCAAACTCCAGGCGGGCTGCCATGTGCCTTTTACTAAGGAGTGGCTTCCGTCTGGCCACTCTACCATACAGGCCTGATTGGTGGATTGCTGCAGAGATGGTTGTCCTTCTGGAAGGTTCTCCTCTCTCCACAGAGGACCTCTGGAGCTCTGACAGAGTGACCATTGGGTTCTTGGTCACCTCCCTGACTAAGGCCCGTCTCCCCCGATCGCTCAGTTTAGATGGCCGGTCCGCTCTAGGAAGAGTCCTGGTGGTTTCAAACTTCTTCCACTTATGGATGATGGAGGCCACTGTGCTCATTAGGACCCTCAAAGCAGCACACATTTTTCTGTAACCTTCCCCAGATTTTTGCCTCGAGACAATCCTGTCTCGGAAGTCTACAGACAATTCCTTTGACTTCATGCTTGGTTTGTGCTCTGACATGAACTGTCAACTGTGGGACCTTATATAGACAGGTGTGTGCCTTTCCAAATCCTGTCCAGTCAACTGAATTTACCACAGGTGGACTCCAATGAAGCTGCAGAAACATCTCAAGGATGATCAGGGGAAACAGGATGCACCTGAGCTCAATTTTGAGCTTCATGGCAAAGGCTGTGAATACTTATGTACATGTGCTTTCTCAATTTTTTTATTTTTAATAAATTTGCAAAAACCTCAAGTAAACTTTTTTCATGCTGTCATTATGGGGTGTTGTGTGTAGAATTCTGAGGAAAAAAATGAATTTAATCCATTTTGGAATAAGGCTGTAACATAACAAAATGTGGAAAAAGTGATGTGCTGTGAATACTTTCCGGATGTACTGTATATACTCACACATATCCCAGCGAGCCACTGTGAATCACAAACCGCGGGAAGAAATGAGGCAATCAAGAACGACCGCACCCACACGTGCAGGTGCGACGCACTCCAATTACCTCACCAACTCCTCGCGATTGTGCGATCGCGCCCACGGAGATCAGCACGGCTATATGGATTTTAAAAACCCGGCCTTTTTTGCAGAAGCCGCAGACACACTATACCACATTATATATTTTTTTTATGCCACTTGTAGTCAAATCACATTTTTTATATGCAATTTTGGCATATATACACATACAGACACAATGGTTTATCGAGAAATATGCAATTAAATCGGATTGTTTTTCCCCTAAACGGTATGTACTTTGCACTTATTACAGTCTGTGTTGTTACTTTACATGGCCTACGGAGTGCCAGTCTGCGGTGTGTTGTGTGCAGACACATTAAAAAAAATACAGAGAGAGTGAAAATGGTGGAGTGTGCGATCGAGCCGAACTGTGAAGAAACACATCAAAGCACCACAAACCAATCGTCAGATTTTTTTTTTGGTTACTGTTGTATTTCCATTTTTTACATTTCCATTTATTTGCTTGGCAGATGTTTTTAGCCAAAGTGATTTACAACAGAGGTAAACATATTCGAGTAACATTAGGCCTGGGCCTGTTTGTTCAGCAAGTGTAGTAGGACAGGTAACAAAAGTTGATTGCTACAAGAGAAGAGATGTAATAACTAATAAGGTTACAATCGTAGATTATAATCGATAAGGAAATGAAACTAAAACAACAAATAACCAACAATATAAAGGATCACAGAGCATAGGATATGGTAATAAAAAGACGGAGGACCGTGTTTTTGAGTGACTATTCATAATTAGTCAGTTTTACTGATGTCTAATCAAGCCCATAATGTGATGAGAGACCTGTGATTCATAGCAACTCAGCTTACCACACGTAGCGAGTGATCATAAGTGTGATGTTCTTTCTGTGATTATTCTCTAGACAGCAGTTCACATCTGGGCATTAACATTCAATAATGGCGATGGCCGTTCTTGGAGACGACTTTTCAAAGGGGGGGGGGGGGGGGGGGGGGTCAAATGTGGCCGATGAGCAGGGATGTGAAGCACACAGCCTTTTAAAATGGCAGAATCTCAGAAATAATGTTTTGCTTTTCTTTTTCTGAAAACAACATGGTTCTGCTGTTTTGCAATACGCGTCATCTCAAGATGCAGCTCAAAACTCGATGGCTCGAAAAATGTATGTGTTCAGTAAGTTTAAGGCTTTTGGACCCCGGCTCCATCACCTCCATATTAAAATACAAGGGTTACAAGTTAGGTATTTGATTTTGTTATTTTTTGATATACCGTATATACTTATGTATAAGTTGGGTCTTGAATCCCGAAAAATTGATCCTAAAATCAGACCCCGACTTATACGCCTGTTCAAAAATATGACACTTAAATTTCTTTATTTTTTACATCTTCTTGCTTCCTCCAATCTCACACCAGTTTCTCAAACACATCGAATTTTGTTGCAGCAGTGCAGTTACCAATTTCTTTCGCTACTTCAACGACGTTTAATTTCAAACCAGCTTCATATTTTCTTCTGATCAAACGATCCATCGTAGAAAAGAGATGCTGTTACAATAAAAGGTGTATGAGGGTGTGAGATACAAAAAACACTAAACAGTGCAAATGTTGCTTCGGAATAGTGCGGGTATCACCGTGTGGTCACAATAAAGAGAGAGAGACAGAAAGAGAGATGGAGAGGTTAGGAGCACACGCTGATACAGGGCATTGCCACACACACATACAAAGAATAGTTTGGGCATCACCGTGTGGTCAGGTAGGCACAATACACAAAAAAAGAGGAAGTGTGCTCCGTGGTTACTCTCTCAGGTGGGCGTTAGGAGATCATAATCTCTTGGACCAATAGTGTGAGTTTTCTGCATTTGACTTATACAACTGACATGATAAATTACCAGAAATTATATGGTAAAGTCAAGCCCTGGTTTATCTGCGGGAGAACTTAAACGCAAGTATAGATAGATAGATAGATAGATAGATAGATAGATAGATAGATAGATAGATAGATAGATAGATAGATAGATAGATAGATAGATACTTTATTAATCCCTGAGGGGAAATTGTCGTTTCACATGACCTTTTGGGGGCCAGAGTGCAGGCTCATTCATTGTTCAGCACTCCTGGAGTAATTTTCAGGCTAAGGGCCCAATTAGTGCCAGTGCCAGTGCACCCTAGGCCAACTTATTAGTGTGCCAACTGACTGTTTGGTAGCTAACCCATGCGGTTAGGTCCCCCCACATTATGATCTGCACCCAAGCTGAATGCCCAATTCACCTTAACGGTGGTGCCAGCCCTGGGCACAATGGCGTTTAATCCTTTCCGGCAGTAACTGGATTTGAAGCAACAACCTTCCAGATATCGGCGCAGATCCTTAGCCTCACAACCACCACTCCATTTTTGTAAAGCTTATAAAAAAATGTTTCACTTTAGGATGCAAATTTTATGTGGCAAATTACTATTTACTACGACAAACATAGGTCTGACTCCATTAATTGGCTTTAAGTGCCTTTTACCAAAATTTCATTTTGTTTCCTTTAGGTCTCCCTTATAGAGCCCGAGCAGAAGAAGCAAATGCGAATGAGCAGATAATGGATTTGGAACAAACAGATCTGAAGTACATCGACGACTAACGTCAAGGCCAGGATAAACGAAGAAATCAAACGAGCCAAAGCTGCTATGCACTGGTCTATCAAGGAAGCAGAGCTGAGGTGATCTGGTGCAATAGAAACGAGAACTGGAACAATAACTTCTACAATTCCACAAAAACACTGAGAACTGTAGGAATGGGAATTACCAAAGACACATGTACTCTGACCTGCTGTTGGCAAAATTCACCCTGTAAATGAAATAAAGGATTCTAGCAATAGTGAGTTATAGTAGCCACCACAAAATAGAGTAAAACCTTTGATTATCTGTGATTTAAATGGACATGTTTTCTAAAAAAAACAAAAAACAAGCAAAACCTAAATCAAGTGTAGTCTGTTTGGGATTTAGAGGAGGGAAATGTGGAAACCATCCATGCCTTCTCTTTATTTATAATTTAGGGGAACCGTTCCTGGATGAGATGCCATTTTGGTACATCACAGCACACAAACATCTACACTCATGTATAATGTACATGCTAATATTATGGACCCTCCATTACTCCCAATGGAATGTAACAGGAAAACCTGAGTGGCCAGAGAGACATCCATTCAGACCCCCAGGATGCCAGAGCCAGGAGACAGCAGTTGTAACCACTGTGCCTGGCACTGCCCAATGCAGAAATCGTGAATCAGCGATTGGTATTGAGAAGAGTCTGAGCTAACAAGTGTGTCTTTGCTACAGAAGTCGACAGAAGCAATATCTTATTAGATCAGATAAACATTTTAATCCCATAAGGGAAATTGAGACAGCTACTAAAAGAGCATAAAATGAGCACAAAGCCATTGGACCCGCACTGGCAGACAACATGCAGCATTACATTGGTGTCAGAAGTGGGATTAACTCAGGCAGGAAACGTAATAACAAATGAAAGAGTCACTTCAAGGAAAACATTTCAAGGCAGAGATGTATTTTTATCAGTTTTACAGAATGGCAACTGCACAAGCTGGATGTTGAGACATTTACAATAAACATGTCAGTAGTAGTAGGGTGTTGCACCGTGTTAGCTGTTAGAGATGTAATAAGAAGTCAAGCAAAATGACACCTTTTATTGGCTAACTAAAAAGATTACAATATGCAAGCTTTCGAGACAACTCAGGCTCCTTCTTCAGGCAAGATGTAATCATCATAGATGACAAAATTAAAATTTGACCAATACAGTATCTAACTTTGGTAATTTGAATGGCCTTCTGCACTTGATTAGTATCAAAATCCAATGAATTACCTTTAATAGTATAAATCAACCTCGTTTAATGATCCTTTAATATTCTGAGATTAGTATATAACCAGGCAAGATGTAATCAAATATGGAAGTCTGAAGAAGGGGTCTGAGTTGCCTCGAAAGCTTGCATGTTGTAATCTTTTTAGTTAGCCAATAAAAGGGGCCAGTGTGCTTGAGTTATCATTGCAATAAACATATCCTAAACCCCCGCTACGTGTACTGTATATCAATTAAAAATAATTGCACACAATAATAAGAAAAAATTTCTGAATCTATAGTAAAATTTTGTGTCTTGATCGGATGAGCAGGAATGCATTACAATCCCAAGAAAGTTGAAGTTCTTTCTCACGATGGAGGGCTGTGGTCAGTTCATAACCGTTGAAGAACTTGAGAAATGTTCTGACAGGAACAACAGAGCGTCTCCGTTTCTATTGGTTTAATGTGAAGAAAATATTATTGAGTCAGCTTACAATAATGTTAAAAATTGAGAGAACACTTGATGGACGTTCTCCTTTCACGTCTTGTCAATTCTGCTTGACCCAAGTTAGGAGCTGAGTAGAGATCTGAAGGGTGATGACACATAGAATGTTAAAGATATACGAATCATTTATGGAGAAGAGGCTGTTTGGACCGACACACTTTCTTATGTCTTGCTGACCTAATGTTTGCAGACTATCGTTGAGTCGATATCTGAGGCTCAACTTTTTAAAATAAAGTTATGAAAATAAGAAATGCTTGAAAATTTGACCCAACATGCCTTGTATATTTCTCATTGACCCAAGTTGGTTGCCGAACACTGAGTAGAGATTTGAATGTTGATTACTTCTAAAATGCTAAAATAGCCAAAATGCTTGTGGAAAAGAGGCCATTTGGTCCAACAAACTTTCTCATTTCTTATGACCTAATGTTTGCAGACTATCGATGATTTGATATCTGAAGGTCGATAGAAGCGATATATCGTTAGAATAGATAAACTGTATGAATCCCATATGGAAATTCAGAAAGCTACTAAAAGAGCATAAAATGGACATTGTGGCCTTCAGGGGGCTCTCGGCTCCCCAAACCTGAGACAGACCGACACAGGACACAAGTTCAGCAGCACATGTTTTTATTTTTTCTGTGGGAAATGCTTCCCAAATTGTTTCCCACTAATGCGGCACAGTTACACAAGCACAAATAAGCACTTTGTCTTTTCTTCTTTCTCTTTTTGTTCTTCATCTGCCTCCACTCCTCCTCCAGCAAGCGTTGTCCACCTCTTCCCGACTCTGGCTCCAGGAGCAGTGGCAGTGGGCTCCTTTCATGCCACACCTGGGAGCATTCCTGGTGGCCCATTGGCATGATTTGGAAATACTTCCAGGTGAGGCGAAGCCCAATGTAGTAGGGCTCTGGAGCTCCTGCAGCACCCACAGAATCCAAAAGGGCTGTGCCAAACTCTAATTTCCATGTTGCCCTGTGGGAGTCCGAGGTACTGCTGCAACTCAGGGGGGTTGCCATGTAACGTTCCAGGGGAGATGGACATGGCCTGCATGTGTTCCATCCCCGTGACCTTCCATTATGAAGGCATCACATCGAGGCAAGAGCCCTGGCTGTCCGTCATGACATGAATCCATTGGAACAGCACCGGCAGGCACTGTGAAGCACTACATTGGTGTCAGAAGTGGGATTAACTCAGGTGGGAATTTAACACCGGATTAAAGAGTCACTTCAAGGAGAAAGCAGAGATGTGTTCTTATGACCATTTTTTATGACCAAATGTTTACAGGCAATCAATAAGTCGATATCTGAAGGTCAACTTTTTATAACAATTTTAAGAATATAAGAAACGTTTATGAAAGTTCAACCCAATATGCTTTGTCATTTTTTATTTGCCCAAGTTGGTAGGCTAATGCTGAGTACAGTTTTGAACGTTGACTGCTTCTAAAACCTTAAAAATATGTGAAATGTTTGTGGAGATGGTCCAGCACACATTCTCATTTCCTACTGACCTAATGTTTGCAGGCTATAGTTGAACTGATAGTTGAAGGTCGACGGTTTATAATAATGTGAACAATACAGGAAACGCTTGATGAAAGCGGGCCATTCACTTTACACGCCTGTCATTTTTTAAGTTAGTGGGCTAACGCTGAGTGGAGACCAGAAGGTCATCAATTAGAAAAACACGGATCTGAACCGACACGACCGCACACACAACCTTCGGCATGTTGAAATGTTCATTTGTGCGGACTTATATCATCATTGTTATCTACATTATTTAAGTAAAATATAATATTGCTTTTTTATAATGGCTTAGTTTTTCTTGAGTAGATAATAGGATTTGATGTTTTATTATGATACATCTGTACATAAACATGTCAGCACTGTACATAGACAATCTAAAGCAGACATCTTGGATTTTATTACATTATGGCAGAGTTAAATTATGCTTTTGTTTGTTTGGAGTGGAATAAATAGCATTGGATGAATCATTCTGAAAGCTTAATATACCAATATTAAAAATATACCTCAAACCAAACTTATTTTCATTTATATACTTTATTAAAAAAAGAAACCGTGAACTTACCAAAGTAAGCTTTAAGATGTTTATGGACATGTTCTTGTGTTGCCCCAAAGACTGCAGCCACGGGCACCACCCCTGGTGGGACATCTAGTAGTTCAAAATCAAAGATGGACCTGGGCAAGTGAGCAGACAGCAACAGTGATAAGGGACCGAAAGTGCAAATTTATTTATAAACAAAAAAGAGGCAAAGAATAATCTGTTAAGGGGAATGTAGAGTCATCTGATGAGCAATGAATAAGCTCCATAAATAAATAATATAGTGCTCAAAAAATTAAAGGAACACTTTTTAATCCAAGTATAGCATCAAGTCACTGTAAATTCTGGGCTATTGATCTGGTCAGTTAAGTAGCAGAGGGGCTTGTTAATCAGTTTCAGCTGCTTTGGTGCACTAGAGGGGCAACAATGAGACGACCCCCAAAACAGGAATGAATGGTTTAACAGATGGAGGCCACTAACATTTTTCCCTCCTCATCTGTTTTTTCACTGGTTTTGCATTTGGCTACGGTTAGTGTCACTACTGGTAGCATGAGGCGATACCTGGGCCCTACAGAGCTGGCACAGGTAGTCCAACTTCTCCATTAATATGTGGCATTGCCAGAAGGTTTGCTGTGTCTCCCAGCACAGTCTCAAGGGCATGGAGGAGATTCCAGGAGACAGGCAGTTACTCATGGAGAGCTGGACAGGGCACCTCGTAGAAGGTCCTTAACCTATCAGTAGGACTGGTATCTCTTCCTTTGGGCAAAGAGGAACAAGATGAGCACTGCCAGAGCCTACAAAATGACCTCCAGCAGGCCACTGGTGTGAATGTCTCTGACCAGACTTCACGAGGGCGGCCTGAGGGTCCGATGTCCTCTAGTGGGCCCTGTGCTGGCTGCACAGCTCCGTGGAGCTCGATTGGCATTTGCCATAGAATACCAGAATTGGCAGGTCCACCACTGGCGCCCTGTGCTTTTCAAGAGCAGGTTCACCCTGAGCACATGTGACAGACGTGAAAGGGTCTGGAGAAGCCGTGGAGAACGTTATGCTGCCTGTAACATCGTTCAGCATGACTGGTTTGGTGGTGGGTCAGTGATGGTCTGGGGAGGCACATCCATTGAGGAATGCACAGACCTCTACAGACTAGACAGTGGCACCTTGACTGCCATTAGGTATTGGGATGAAATCCTTGGACCCATTGTCAGACCCTGTGCTGGTGCAGTGGCTCCTGGGTTCCTCCTGGTGCACGACAATGCCCGGCCTCATATGATGAGAGTATGCAGACAGTTCCTGGCGGAAGAAGGAATCGATACCATCGACTGGCCCCATACTCACTCGCTTGACCTCAATCCAATAGAACACCTCTGGGTGTGACATTATGTTTTGGTCCATCCGATGCCGCCAGGTTGCACCTCAGTCTGTCCTGGAGCTCAGCGATGCCCTGGTCCAGATCTGGGAGGAGATCCCCCAGGACACCATCCGTCGTCTCATTAGGAGCATGCCCCCCACCCCCGTGATGTTGTCAGGCATGTACACAAGCACATGGGGGCCACACAAACTACTGAGTAAGATTTGGAGTTGCTGAAATAACATTTCGTCAAAATGGACGAGCCTGCCTGCCACATCATTTTTTCACTTTGATTTTTGCTGGTACTGCGTCTCGCACAACGTGTCGCGTTAATTTCTGAGGACCTGCTCAGAGGATGTGTCAAATGAACGCTGGGAATGTGTGGCAGCCATGATGCGTGCGCGTACGCGTTCTGAACGTGAAGTATAAATTAAGCCCTTAGAGATGAATGACTGATGATCAGAGTGAAAGGACTTTGGGAAGTAAACGGCAGCGTGGTAGAGCACAGAAGGAATTACATGACAAATAAATTCAGTATACAAATGGACTTTCTATAGTTTTATTGCATTGTCTCATTTCTAGTTAATCCAATTAGTGACTGTGAATGGCCAAAAGACGTTGTGTGCACAGCTGGCCTTGTGTTCATTTATAATTTCGATGTCCATTTATTTAGGATGTTATGTCTGGAAAGTAAAAAATAACTTTTCAAAACTGTCATATGAAATGATTCACCTCCTGGGTTGAAGGAAATAGAATTACAACCTGGGATGGAGTCGAGGCGTGAAAAGGGAATTAAAGAGCATGCTTAATTTAGGGGTCGGTGAGTTCAGCTAGCTTGGGCGATGCCAGGAATTAAGAAGTGTTCTTACTGTTTGTACAGTACGTTGCAAGTGAATACTCGACTTCTGTCGTGGCCATCAAGTGTCACAAGTAAATGCACTAGTGCAGTGTTTCTCCATCACGATCACGGTTGATCCCCTTCTCTCTCTAGTGATCATGCAAAGGGGGCACCACAATAACGATCACGCTGGATATGCCAAAGGGGGCCCACCCTGGCTTGAAGAAACCTATATGGGGAAAAAGTGGGTTGAGAAGCCCTGCACTAGTCGTTACGATGAAGACTTGGTGTGAACCAGCCATGACACAGAGTGCCCTACTGCACATAAATGACATTATCCAGTCTCGACTCCATCAGTTCTCACACAATAGGGGCTGCAAGGGACCAAATGGATTTGATGACTTAGTGCAATATTATTGGCCAATTGTGAAACACCGTCCATCATATAAATAAATATGAATTATGTTAGGTTTTGTTATATTTCAGCAGGAGTTCCTCCCCTTGGCTGGGGTTCAAATCCATGTTTTATGTCCTTTGAGTTAATTTTTGAATCATTTATTCATATGAATGTCTATTTTGTTTATAATCTGTATTGTTTACTATGCCTTGTTTGTGTTCTGGGTGTTTTGTGGGTGTTCCCCCAAGAGGCGGGGCCACCTGCCAATCACTGCCAGGACCTGCCCCATAAATCCGGAGGGTTTCCCAATGGTCCCTGGTGGTTCATTCCATGACATGGAGTTGGCAAGTGTGCTTGAGCTTATTTTTTTTGATTAATTGGATTTCTCGATTTTTTGACGATTTTTTAATTTGCCGTGGAGTCGGGGTAAGGGCTCCACCTCTGAGGAAACAGAAACTCACGTAGCCGCTAATAACACAAGTGAGGCCAGCACGTCAGCAAAACGAAACCTCAGAAGAAAGACAAAGTCGCTTAGCCGCTAACATCGACAAAACGGTATCCTTTTGACTTTTCCTCCTGCCACTAAGACACAAGTGAGGTGAACGTGTCGGCAAAATGAATCCTCCTAGGAGAGAGACGCCCAGAGGAGTTCCTTTCAATTACCGGACATCTCTACATTTCAATTTTTTTCTGACAATTTCAATAGTTTCTAGGACCCCAGGGTTTTTACAGCATGGGCTTACACAGCTAGTCATTTATAAAGATTCAGAGTGTGCCCATATTACTAGGGTTTGACAGTTGTATCCCCCTCTAGTGGCCAGTTTTGGAAATGCTATTGCAACGTATTGGGATCAATGTACTTTAGGACTCCTAGGTTCACAACAGGTTTATAATTAGATCACTGGATACAAAATAAGTCACAGCCCATGTAAGATGTGATACCTAGTTTAGACCCCACTACCAGAGGGCACCCCGGTAAGAATACGGTCCCACAAATAGTTGTCTTGTACTGCGAGGTTCATAGAGTGACAAGAGGTACTAGTGTGCCAGATGTGTTTAATTCGGTCTTTGACAAATGGGTTGCACGACAGATGTGAATGATTAACAAAAAGGGGGTATTGCGTTCGGCTGTGCCAAAGGGCACGGGAAACAGAAAGTGGATGACTTTGCTGCTGTGTCAAAGTGTGCTGTCCTACAGAACTTACAGCAGTGGTGTACACCACAGTCAACTGTTAACCATTGCTAGAACTGCGGCTGAAAGTGGGGACTCATATTTAGGGACTGTCACCTGATGCCATGAATTGTGTCAGCAAAACCGCTCTGCCACCAGGCAAGAACTGCTGCAGTCAGTCAAGGTTGGTCCACAGCAAGCCTTTTCCGAATGAGCACTCAGAAGGGAACAGCATGCCATGGATATCGGGAGCAGAGTATCGCGGAAGAGGCCACAGACAGTGGACTGGTGATGTTTGGATGTGTGCCATCCTGTCTGACGAGCTGCAGTTCTGCTTTTACTCCCATGATGCAAAGTGATGGGTACAGCATGAACCGCATGTGTGGACTGCTTCCAAGGTGCCATTCAGGCAGCTCTGTGACGTTCTGGTGGTGCTTCAATTACTGTATATACTCGCGTTTAAGTTCTCCCGTGGATAAGTCGGGGCTTCATTTTACTGTATAATTTCAGGTATTTAATAATGTTGGTCATATATGTCGAATTCGGAAAACTTCTGCTATGGGTCCAACGCCCACCTGAGAGTGTAACATGGAGCACACGGCCTCTTTTTTCTGTGTATTGTGCCTACATGACCACACGGTAATACCTGAAATATTCTGAAGCAACGTTTGCACTGTTGTGTGTTTTTTGTATTTCACACCCTCACACTCTTTTATCATAAGAGCATCCCTTATCTACGATGGAGCGTTTGATCAGAAGAAAATATGAAGCTGGTTTTAAATTAAACGTTGTTGAAGTGGCGAAAGAAACTTTTAACTGTGCTGCCACAACAAAATTTGACGTGTCTGAGAAACTGGAGCGAGATTGGAGGAGGCAAGAAGATGTAAAAAACAAATGTAAGTGTCGTTTGAATGGGCGTCAGTCAGGATTTAGCCCAGAAGTTGATTGACAGCCTGCCAGGGCCAACACTGCAGATATTGACTCTTTGTATAAACTTAATGTAATTGTCAATAAAAGCCTTTGAAACTTATGAAATGCTTGTAATTCTACTTCAGTATACCATAGAAACATCTGAGAAAAAGATCTAAAAACACTGCAGCAGTAAACTTTGTGAAAACCAACATTTGTGTCATTCTCAAAACTTTTGGCCACGACTGTACCCTAAATGTGTATATAGTCCAATTATTTACAGCTATTTCTTTTACAGTGGAGCGCTGGCAGGTTAAATGAATCACTCACATTTGATTATTGAATCTCAGATCTTTACTGTTTTGAGCATCTTTGATAATGAACATCGTCCCAAGTAATTTTACAGGTTCAGCTCTACAGTCCACTCATTTAGGTTACGGGACTTGGTCAGAGGTCCCAAAGCAGCGCAGTTTGGGGTACTAAATGTTAGATCTTACATAACGCCTTTCAACAGTGAGCATCACTCTAGGCTGGTGTACAACTGTAGGCCTGTGGCCCGGTTATTCACGTCTATTCCTTTTCCATTTGGACTTGCTAAGGATCAGATGGCAAGTCAGCTTTAAGCATTAAACCCTACACCGTTGTTTAGTGTAACACCCACCTATATTGAAAACTGTCCTAACAAATGCAGTTCATGTGCTTGTTATGTAAGGGAAGGCAGGGATGGACCAGCTTCCTGACAGGTGTGGAGGGTTCGGTCCTTAACCGGAAGGCCCATATAATGGACGTCCCAACTGGGATGGCTGGTATTTTCTTACACGGATGGGATAACAAAATAGGAGGATGGGGGAGATCACCTCTCAGAGCTGTATACACCCCCAATGTGTTAGGCGGCAGCATCAGCTGTGTTTACACCTGCAGAGCAGTCGGAAAATTGTAGCCCTGCTGGGTGCCATGGCTGCTCCCGAGAATGGATGTCCTTATTCTGAGGATGTTTCTATTGACCCGGAAGTGCTTCTTTGGTGCAATGTCATAGTTCTGGAAGTACTCCCGGGTCAGGCATGAAAGGAGCCACCTCGTCTCACTCAGACAGGAGTTAGCAGAGGAAGGAAAGAGAAGAAGAGAAATAAAAATACATAGCTGATTGATGACAAAGCTTGAGCAAGGTTTGAAAATAAAACACCCATTTGAGCCCGGATCTGTCATTAGTGTGGCTGTGACTGGGTTTGGAGTTCTGAGACGCCCCCTACAGTATATAACAGATACCCACAATGGTGGGTTAAGTGACAGGCAGGGACTGACATTGAAGATGAAACACCAATGCCCTCTCCACTAGGCTACACTTCATGTTCAAACTTTAATTCCAAATGTATTGGCAGCCAATTCTGTTGGTTATCGGAGCACTTCATTTAATTAGACATATGGCTCCTCGTTCTCATCGTACTTTGACTCTACCAGACTGTAGTGAATGAGCTCATTATTCAGTTTTTATCTGTTTTTCTGCATTAATTTATGAGGATGAAGAATCATTTTGGGGGATTCTTAAGCCCTAGATCCTGAATCTTCCATTAGTTTTTTTTGTAAGATTTGCTTTTGTAATTAATTATTTTGTATCATTTTCACTACCATCTTGGCTATTTACTATCAATGCTATTGTGTCTTCTCATCGTTAGGGAAGATCCTGTGTTCTTAGAGGTTGTGACCCATGTTAATGACACAAGAGATTTCAAACCTGTGACCTGTAGGGGGCACATTTGCACCCCAAACACAACCGAAACACAATCATGGGATCAAAGAAAGATATTTTTATTAAACTACCTTGTACAAGTCTTTTTAATCACCTGGTAAATCACAGTCACGGTTCCTTTTTTCCTCTGATTCTGACTTCCAAATGAGGCAGAATGGCTGCTTTTCCACCTGCAGCCTGGAGTACAACTTGGTTCTGAAGGAACCTTTCCATAAGTCTCTGGGGGGGGGGGGGGGGGGGGGGGGCTTCTACCAGCTTCCCCTAGCAGTACCCGAGAACCTCGATAGGGCTACCCAGCAACACTGTAACTTCTGTGCAGCCTGGCGGGTGTCCCAATGGGAGCCATACCAGAGGAATACCACCACCCAAGTTTGCTGGGGGAAAAAACAGCCCCAGAAGGCAGCCTCCCTCTGTTCTTCCTTTCTAATGGCCTCCAGTGTAGGAAAGGTATCACTAACCAACTCAGTCGAGAAGCCCATCCATCCATATCCTTTCTTTGGCCGGGTAAGTAACCATCCACCCAGGCCAGGGTGCCAGCCAACCTATGTCTTCTATGACAAACGTCACCCATGAGATCAGTTCCCTCACCAAGGTTACGGATTCCAAACGCCCTTTTGATACTTGATTGTGTGATCGCTATTCTCTCTATTTAGCTTCTGTTTGGTTTCAACTCTTGCTTATGATTTTTTTTTTTATCTTGATTTTGCTTCTCAGTTTGGCGTGGACACTGTCTGGTGGACTTTACAGTTTTGAGCCTTTTCAGACTACTACAACTACGCCTCTTCTCTTAGTTTTCTTTTCAAGAAAGCCCCTTATTGCTAGCTGACCATCAGTGCATAGATATTCTCAGAAGTGTATATTTTATTTCGCTGGGACAATTTAACAAAACATTTTTGAACAGGATTTTAGTACAACCACTGAACCTGTGAATACTTTATTAAAGGAATTAATTAATAATGGCAATGCACATAGTTAAACATGGAATGTGTACTTCACGTTGGCACCACATTGTTTCCCATTGTTAATTGTGTGCTATTTAAAAGAAAAAAAGGATAAAACAAACTTAATATTCTTAAGTATTAAAATAAAAAAAGTAAAATTACAAAAATAATAAAAAAGATCTGATCCATGTGTACTATAAGCCATGCTGCATCATTAAAGGCAGCTGCAAGTCTCGTTATTATCAGCCTCCGAGATGGCAGAGACCTTCAGTAAACCATGTGATTACGGTGCCGGAAAGTTCAACTAAAGACAAAGACCGACATCAAATTAAAGGATAACTTTGCTATTTTTCAAGTCAAACTTATATCTTCATAAGCAGGGCATATATACATTTACAACATGAAATTATATTCTAAAGTTTAGTGTTTTCTATGAATTAAAAAAAAAAAAAACACACATATTCAGTCCTAGCTTTTTCACACTGCAACCTTTAAGGGCATGGGGTGCCACCGGAAAACTTTCAGTCTAAAACACAAAGGTTTAAATCCAAGGATTAAATTCAAAGTTCTGAATTTAAGACAACATCCCTTCCATGTTTCCGATGCATGTTTGTGACAGCAAAAGCGATCTGGAAACAATCATTTCACTGCATGTTTCTGGTACTATTTTTCTCAAGATAAGAATACATTTTCTATTCAGTTGTGGGAGTTCTCACATAAATATGGAAGTAAAAAAAATAAATAGATAAAAAAAATCATGTAGCATGAACAGTTTAACATGATTTTAGTCCTTCGATGGGAAACCACACCTTGAGAAGGATGAAAGGTTATTACATCTCCTTTTAAAATGTTAGAATCTCATGATTTTGTTAAAAAATGACATCTTTAAACTAATTTACAAGGTGTATGCAATCATGAGAAGTGGATCAATATTCGATAACTGTCTTGGCTTGAAATAAATAGATGCATTCAGTTTTTAAGCTTTTGTTTTCTAAGTCTGTTGTCTGCTCAAAACTCTAACAAGCGGCCAAGATGGGCCTTCAGGTCTGGTAAAATAATTCTGCAAAACAAATTATTGTAGATATCTACAGTATGAAGATCAATATTATTGGCTGAAATACCTTCTGGGAACTATTTTAATCCTTCTATGTGAAATGAATGTTGTTCCCTTCCAAACTGCTTTTAAAATGAGATTGGGCTATCGATCAATGCCATTTTATTGCAAACCATTTAAACTGACCCTCATTCATCAAGAAGGCCACCACAATTTCTTGTCTCAATAAATATCAAAGTCTGTTGTCTAGAGAGACCCCCTCCATTTGGCATTTTATTTCTGCGCTACTCTGTGAAAAGATGACTTGACCCAATCTCAGCTTGAGTAGCTTCAGGCACTTCGTCAATGTCATTATAAAAGCTACACAATGTTTTATTGTTTCTATGCTTTATTTAAAAACTGAATTTTAAAATGAAAAATGATGCCTGCCCACATTAGCATTTTCAAACAATAAGAACGTAGCTGTTTGCTTGCACTGGGAATGCAGACATCAGCGGAAATAGGAAGAGGAAGTGTCCGCCATGTTAGACTTTCACTTGCAGCTTGTGTTCACACACAAAAAATAGCTGTGGCGAACATGAAAAATGAAAAAATGATTGTTTTGTTTGGATTGATGATGAGGTGGAATCGTATTGAAAATGCATGTGACATCCACAATGCTATATTTATATTTAAATTTTTAAATGAAAAACAATTCCACAATAGCGTTTTCAATAATATGATCAAAAATGCCTATGACTTAGCTATTCACCTGCACTGGGCACGCAGACATCAGTGGAAACAGGAAGAGGAATTGTCCTCTGTGTCAGATATTAATTTACAGCTTGCGTTTACACACCCAGAGCAGCAACGGCAAATATGAAAATACAAAACAAAAAACGATGGTTTTGTCTGGACTGACGATGAAGTGGAATTGTTGAGAGCACCACACAAGTGTATGGTGAGCAAAGTAGCTGTGGAAATGTAACGAGCAGGATCCAATCAGGGAAGGTCCACGTAATAAGCATGGACCAATTAGCAATTATGAGTCTGCATTTTGAAAGCTCTACACTTTCACCCATCCACTCTGCAATGCTGAACTGGCACTTTCAGAAATATATGGCCCTGGAGAGAGTCTTCAAAAATGTCAATTTTTGGGAGTTAAAAATGCCATGATAATGGGGTACAAAAGGCAGAAACGGAGACAAATGTGTGCAGTTTTAAATGAAAACGTAGCAGTGTTGGTGCACCCAAATTTTGACATACGTGACCCGATAATTTCAGCTTTATAACAGCATTGCCATATTTTTTAGGTGCACTCTTACATATTAGCACCAAGTTAAAAAGTATTAAACAACAAAAATGTAAATAAAGTTAAAAAAAATAAAAAGACACACTTTTAGAACAAGTTTGATTTTCAATACTTTCAAAATCTTCATAGTTAAACATTACTTACATTACAAAATAAAATCCCCCACAATTACAAGTTATCCTAGACATGTTTGTTAGAGTTGGATTGACCTAAAATGACCATCCCTTACACATTAGTGTCAACCTTTTTATTGCAGCAGGTTTTATTTGCTTAGTGAGACCACATAAGCAAATCTGAGGTAAAAGTCCAAATGCAAGTATGAATCTGAATTTTGTAAATATGAACACAACTACTGTAAAGGATTATATTCCCCTCCAAAAACCATGAAGGTGGAAATATAAAATCCCGGGCATTCTGTTGTGTCAAATGTGCAATATGTTTTGATAACAGCATTGAAATAATAATAGCAACCGGCTGATTTGGGTGACTGGTGAATAATTAAGTCCACAAGATCACAAAGCCTCCTTTCGAGAAAGTGTACAGTTACATGAAGAACATCATCCACCATAATAAATATACAACATACAGTGGGACTAATATCACCAGGGTTCAAATCACCACACCAGGTTAACTGCACATGTAACATCCTTCATAAGTAGAACAGCAGCATTAATATTCGTATTTTTTCCAAAATAAAAAAATCTGTCAAGTTCACATGGAATATCACCACAGACAGATGGTTTCCTGATGCTTCATGCAAACTGGACATGTGTTACATTTCAGAAGCTAACCTTTGAAAAGGCATAGGCTAATGAAAAATTCTTAAAATAGAGCAATGTAAATGCAATGTATATATACACGAGGGGTGATCAAAACATTCATTTATATCAAATAATAAAATCTAAACATCACAATGTGCTGTCACCTTCAATGTAATTCCCTCAATGATACACATTTGTCCCTGCACTTTTGTACTTTTCAGAAACGACAAGCAATAAATCAACTGTGATAAGGCTAGCTTCTGTTCTTGCACTATTCAGGATGGTTGGAACGTTATCAAATTTCTAGCCAGTCAGTTTTACTTTGACTTTTGGGAGTAGATGGTGAAATTAATTCCAGACGGCTTAAATACTCGCAGGAAAATCACCTGAAATACTGTGAACCTTTGAATTAATGGATGAAATGATTTTGTCATCAGATTACATGGCCCAGCACAGCGTCCACTGCAGAATGGCAGAAGGGGGGTGGGTGACCGGTAGGCCGAGGTCTTAAGGACTCCACACCTGTGTCTGACTTGAGTTTTAACAATAACAATTTATTTCTTGTATAGCTCAATATCACACAAGGAGTGCCTCAATTTCATTTTGGCTGCCCCTGTAGTCTCTCTGGGTGTTTATCTTCCCCAGGGATGTTGCTGACTGGATTTTCAATTTTTCTATCAGTTGTTGTCAACTGGCCATTGTTAAATGATTATGTCAATGGACAGATACTTTTTAGGTTCCCTCTTTATTAAGGCAATGTCACGTTAGGCAATTTTTCACTACAATTTTCAATTGTAGTCTTATCTTAACGAGTCAGCGGCGCTCCCATAAAGCCAATTGCTAAATGTAACATATCCAGTGACTTAGTCCAACTAGTCTGCGACTCACAATGATAAAATCTAGTAAGTTTGAATTTGCCTTTAGTTGGAGGGGTGGGCTCCGAGTGCATGAGAGCTGATGACCAATGAGTGCTCATCCGGAAGTACAATGCATAGAATGGAGTGACGAGAAATAGGGAATACGGATGTTAATTCAGAAGACAAGATTATTTATCTGATGTCTTATGTTTTACATACTAAGGAAGAATGGAAAAAAGACAGAAAGAAAAGAAAAAAAAGGGCTGAGGCTTTGGGTGAACGTATCTGTTAACCCCTAGGTACAATTACTGGCCCCGTCAGGCAGCACGGGGGCTTTAGACCTCCCAGACAGAAGAGAGGCTTGTATTTCTGATGTCTCACATTTTATGAACCATGATGGAATAAGTAAAAAGGGCCGTGACTGCTGTTAAACTCGACACAGCTGAACTTTTTATACAGTACCAACTCTCTCAGGCAGCATGGTGCTGGCTGTCACAAAAAGTGGTGTGCACAACTGTGCTGGAGGGTTGGCATGCGATCGCTAAATGTGACACTGCAAACGATTTTCAGTGATATAAATTCACATGGGCTGACAATGAGAACAGTGATTGTGGTTCGCGTATCTGACATATCCCATGACTAGAACTCGCTTAATGTGCCATCAGCTTTAATCAGTTTGTTTTGGTAGACTGTGTGTTTAAACAAATCCTTGTCTGTATGTGTGTGTGTGTGATGTAATCTGGAAAGTTTGTAACTGCATTTGCCTGTAAACTATTATAGATTTGATCGTTTTGAATTGTTCTTTTCAACTTTACAACCATGGATGTTGAAGGCTACACTGAATGTGCACCATCTTTAAATGATTCTCTCTCATTTTGGACATGTTTTTTCCATGGATAAATGAGATCCTTACTAAGATAAACACCACCAACACATTCTGAGGACTTCTGTGCCACTTTTATTATCTTCTCAACAACACTTGATGCGCACATATTGCTCCTCTATTCTATCCATTTTAATTATGATAGGGGCGACAGCTAAGACCATCTCTGAAAACGCTTTTCTCATGGACGAATCGATTTATTCCTTGGATGAATTAATATTTCTCTGTTGGACATAACTCCACATAGTTCACTGGCTTGTTATTACTACATATAACTGACAAAATCTTAGAATGTTTTGATCATATCTTGTGAGTATATAAATATACAATAAATAAGATACAATCAAAAATAAACGTTACATAGTGTAAAGCAAAGATGACAGCTGTGGCAATAAGAGCAACCATGAGACTTGGGTATGCATACTAAAAATTGTTTACCAATGTCACTAATGTAACATCGTATTTTAAAGAACAAACTGTTTCCATAATTTAAGTAACATTTACAGTTCAAGAAAACTTGTTTAAAGGTATGTACTTATATAATGTGAACAATGCAGCTGCAATAATAAAAGTCTGAGAAGATGCAATCTATTCGGTGTCTGTGTCATCCACTAACCCACATCCTAATACTAAAAGTAATAAGACAAAAACATAACTTGGAAGAACATCTTAGAGAGGGTGTGTGTGTTTGTGTGTATGTGCTGGCATTGTGTCTATGTAGTGTTCCTGACTTGCACTCAGTAATTGCTGGGACAGACTACAGCTGCTCCAGGACCCTGCCTTGGATAAGCAGGTTAGGAAAATGGATGAATGGATCGTTAGTGTCTACCAGGTGAATAATGAAGACAATATAGTGGGTTGATGAACAGACAAACATGGTCAGTGCTGACTGCATTTGATATGCACTGTGTACGCGAATCTGTGTTCTTTACAGAAGAGGAGATCAACTTAGACCAAGGATTACACAGTGCAAGCAGAGAATAAACGCTTACATTTTTGGTAGAATTTAGTTTAGGATCATCTTTCCCTGTTTTGTTTGATTTCTTCCCATGGCTGTGCATTTTTTAATGTGTTGCATTATCATAAGGAGTTAGATCTGCCTGGTTGACCTGACAAACACCCTTCTGTAAAGCACTTGTGCATAAAACATAATGCCACTATGATTGTCTTCAAGAATATTAATTTTAGTGTCTCAGTAAAGAGTATACAGAGTGTTACACAGAATATTCTCACAATGTACTCCACAATGACTCTGCAGTACTCTTTTCCTCTGCTGTTCAGCCATCTTTCTCTAACCACATTTTTGCCTAAATGACACTGAAGATTCTATTTGTGATGAAAACACTTACAGTGATATTTGGTAAACAACTGCAGATACCTTAGCCATTGTCCGCTACAACACCCATTGTCACAGGAGTCATCTTTGGTGCCTGGTATGCAAAGATTACTTTATTTTTGAATGTACTTTATTGTTAAGACCAATGCCCTGATATGTAAACAAATACACGGATGGATCCGTTTTGTTAGCTGTGTGTTGGAAACGATGATTAAATTGTTCGAGGTTGCTCATCATGAAAGAAATTAAATCTGTAATAAAAACCACTACCTTAAGCTACAATCAGATGAAATAATGAATGCTTCCAGTGCCAGGAGACAGCACTTGCCCAAAAATGGGAAATGTCTATAAAGTGGGAACCAAAAAAAAAAAAAAAAAAAGCCACACACATTTCCCCAATTACCTACAAAAAAAAAAAAACACACACACACCTTCCAATATATTCACATTTGCTCTTCTGTAAATTTAAAAATATAAAAACAAATATGCAACTAAAAGAAGAGGACAGTTGCTTTGCCTTGCCCTTTTTAAAAAAGTTTTATAGTTTATATATTGTCAGTTTAACACTCCCTTTCAAAAACCCACCAACACTCAATCAAAAAACACTCACTAATCTCCAACACCCAACTTTCAGTAGTTTAAGAGGATTATCGCATAATTTTTCACGGCTTGATAAAGTCCATTCATTTCAAGAATTCTTACATCAAGGCATGGCTTTCTATTAAAAATGCATCTCTCTAATAAGCCCTGTTATCCTGAAGTTAGCAGTCTTTAAAATAGCAGCATTGCTTGGCCTGTCATAAGCATCGCAGTAATCCCACGATGCATCTCAAGATTTTCCAAGCCAGAGTTCCTCTCCACTGTTGTTCGTTTTGCTGCGAACCGTAGAATTGGTTTTACCATTGCTCAGGGGCTTCTCCTTCTCCATACTATTTTCTTGCTGTTGTTTTCTTGTCTCTTTGTATCGCAGCGTAATGTCCCTGAAACACAAAATTAAAATGGCATAAAACAGCTTGTTATCTTTAGCCTTTTTCTTAAAGATAAGTTGGAATTTATGAACATTTTCATCTTTGGTTCTTACTTCTGCTCTTTTGTCACATAACCACAGGACACATTGCTTGCTACAACTATCACTTCTACAAAACCAATACGTACATCACATTTGAATTATCATTAATGTACTGATAAAGGCAGCTGTGTTAGCGCGGCAGCCTTGCAGTAAGGAGACCAGGGTTCGCATCATGGGACCTCCCCTGTGTGGAGTTTGCATGTTTTCGACATGTCTGTGTGGGCTTCCTCTAGGTGTTCCGGTTTCCTAACACTGTATAAAGCCTTGCAGGTTAGATGGATTGGCGATACTAAATTGGCCTTAGTGTGTGTCTACCCTGCGATGGACTAGCAACTATGCTAGCTGGGATAGGCTCCAGCCCCCAAACCTCAAGTGCTTGGTCTGGATTAAGTGAGTTGGAAAATGACATGACCATAAGATGTACCAATGAAGGATGGGAACAAGGAGAGAACCACCTCTGGTATGGGGCCAGGCCATAGCAGGATATGCTAATAGGTCAATGTTCAATCACAATGGGGCACTCATATTTGCCAATCAATTAGAAATTATGATTGTTTCATCATGTTGTGAAATGAAACTAGAGTCGCATACAGTATATCATAATATAACTTAGGTCTCAACCTTTTACCATAGTTTCATTTTTTTATCCCTTTAATTTTGTAATTAGGTTTTCTTTAATTGTGTAAATATATTCTTTACCTTCACTTTTGGTTGGTTAGGCCAAACATACACATATGTACATGTTCATGCACCTTCATTAATTGCAACCCTGTTACTTGACAGAGCAGTACATAGATCTGAGGAAGGTTACAAACAAAATTCTGTAGCACTGAAAGTATCCAAGAGCACAGTGACCTCCATAACTATGGAACAACCACGATTCTTCCTAGAGCTGACTGCCCAGCTAAACTAAGTAATCACAGGAGAAGGGCGATGGTAAGAGAGGTGTCCATGAACCTGTTGGTCACTCTGGTTGAGTTCCACTGAACCTGTGAAAGGATGGAAGAAACATCCAGAAGAACAACCACCACTCCACTAATCTAGGTTTTATGGAAGAGCTGATGAAAGAACTCATGAAAACCTCCTTGGAGTTTCAAAAATGCACCTAAAGGACTCTCAAGATTGTAAGAAATCAGGTAAAACAATTTAAAGCGTAAAATCTGGAGGGAACCAGGAACTGACGTCACCTGTTCCAACAGTAAAGCATGGTGGTGGCAGCAACCTTCAGTGGGGTAGTTTTTCAGTGGCAGGGAATGGGAGACTAGTCAGGAGTGCGGAAAAGCCGAATGGAGCAAAGTACAGGGAAATGGATTGGAGACTGAGACATGCTGATGTCATCCTTGCCATCCTTCTTTTGTGTTTTCTGAGATGTGAAAGTTGATTAAAAAATACATTTTGCTCCTAAAAATGTTGTATCTTGGTTTCCGTTAAGGAGCTATGTGGGAATTTTTTGAAGCTTTTTTCCTTTAACCCTTAAACTGCCGGAACCGGCTATAGTCGGTTTCCAATGCAATTTGCATGCACGCCGGAGCCGAGTATATTCGGCAAAGTACATTCGTTGAATTCCACAATCAACTAAAGCCGGTTTCCAGTGCAATTTGGAAGCACACCGGAGCCGAGTATATTCGGCGACGTACATTCATTGATTGCCACAACTGGCTATAGTCGCTTCCCAGAGCAATTTTCCAGCATACTAGAGCTGATCAGTCAGTGCCGTGTATTCGTTGAGCAGCCAACTCGTGACCACTGCAGCATCATTGTACCTGGGATTCATCTGCTGCACTAGACTAGCCTGCAAGCATCAGCGCTTACAGCTGTGTGCTTGCGTGCAAACAGTTCAAGCACAGTTGGCTTGGTGTTTTACTGAATTTCATCAATGGCGTCAGTCGCACCTTGTATATAGACGGTTGTAGAAGTTTTTTTAATAGTTTTTACAGTTCATTGGCAGTGTGTAAAATGATCAGTGTTGCAGTAATTGTGATGCTTTTTGCATGAAAAAAATGTGTTCCATTAAAATTTCTCATTTTCTTTGTGAATTGTGATGTTTACTTAAAAAGTGCAGCAAAATAGTATTTGGCGTCAAGGGGTGCATTAACCCCAAGTATGTGGAAGTTTAAGGGTTAAGAAGGGTTTTTTTTTTTTTTTTTTCAGTGAGCTCAGGGTTGCCATACTGGAGAAGGAGTTGGCTGGGCAGTGTTGTAGTAGATAATTGGCAGACCTGGCCCAGGTATCCTTTAAAGAGATAGTGTGCACCCCTAAGGTGGCGCAGATTCCAGATCAGACAGACAGAGATGGGTGGGTCATGATCATAAGGCACAAGGTAAAGGGTCCACACTGTCCAGGGTCATCAACCCCAGAATTGGAAGTGTCAAACCGTTTTCATATCCTTGTGGAGCTTGTTGGTTTTTCTGAAGACTGGTGGCAGGCAGCCATGAGGAGCTCTAACAGGCCACCTCAAAACCAGTTCCCAGAAACAGAGAGGTAATGAGAGCTGAGGACTAGATCATTAGGGAGACTGAAGTGCAGGTTTGCTCCAGAGAGTCTTGCACAGTGTCTTTCTTACCTTGCAGGTGCACAGTTGGGAGACCTCCCTGGAATCACAAATAAGCTCATGGCCAGAGCGGGAGTGGATCCAGTTGTCATTGTCCATGTTGGAACAAATGACATACATAAGGGTTGAATGTCAGTTCTGCTGTTCAAATTAAAAAAAATCAGGCGCCAGGCTTAGGAACAGAACTGACAAAGTAGTCTTATCTAATGTTCTGCCCATGCCACACGCCAGTCCAGGTAAGATTGAGTAGATTTGTAGGATTAACACATGGCTGAAATCGTAATGTAGGGTAGGGTAGGAGGGTATAGGTTTATGGGACACTGGAACTCCTTTTGGAACTGATGGACTCTGTTCTGCGATGATGAGTTACATCTGAACTAGAGGGGCACCAATGTGGTGGGGAGGCATTATGAGTTGGTTAGTTGATTGTTTCAACTAGGGAATGTTTAAATGCAAAAGTAAAATGGATCCAGTTGTCATTGTCCATGTTGGAACAAATGACATACATAAGGGTTGAATGTCAGTTCTGCTGTTCAAATTAAAAAAAATCAGGCGCCAGGCTTAGGAACAGAACTGACAAAGTAGTCTTATCTAATGTTCTGCCCATGCCACATGCCAGTCCAGGTAAGATTGAGTAGATTTGTAGGATTAACACATGGCTGAAATCGTAATGTAGGGTAGGGTAGGAGGGTATAGGTTTATGGGACACTGGAACTCCTTTTGGAACTGATGGACTCTGTTCTGCGATGATGAGTTACATCTGAACTAGAGGGGCACCAATGTGGTGGGGAGGCATTATGAGTTGGTTAGTTGATTGTTTCAAAAATGAGTAAAATGAGTAAAATGTTAAAAATAGCTTGCCTTAATGCTAGAAGTATCAAAAACAAAAAAGGTGAGCTGGAGTTGTATGTAAAGGAGCATAATTTTGATATTATAGCAATAACAGAAACCTGGCTATATAACAAAGATAAAGTATGAGTATAACACAGAGGAAACATTTTTTAGGAAGGATAGATGGAACAGAAAAGGAGGTGGGGTTACTCTTTATATCAAACATAATGGATGATGTGCCCCATTTTGGTGAGGATATGTGGTTTCACCTGGAAAGCGTTAGAGAAAGAGGCTTTATTTTAGGACTGTGTTAAAGACCACCCAATGCAGGCAGTAATTTCAACAAACATCTCTTTAGTAATACCAAAAAGGCAAGTTACAGAGGGATATTACAGTAATGGGAGATATATACATACACACATATGTACTCTCTCTCTCTCTCTCTCTATATATATATATATATCTATGGAAGATAAGGTCTGTGATACGGTTTGCATATTTGCAGCTGGAGATCCACAAAGGGAGAAAAATGAATCACGTATCATAAAGTAGTTTTTATTCCTGAGCTTTCAACCCCTGCCAGGGTTCTTCATCAGAGGATAATGCTTAAGACTTCCAAGAATCAAAGGCAATATATAGCAAAAATTTACGTGGGGTGGGTGGGGGAGGTGGCTAAGTCAGTGTGATCATAAATGGGGGGGGGGGGGGTACTGGGTGATTGGGTGTAGAGTTTATTTATTATGAACATGTTCTTCTTAACTTTGCATATGCTGGATTTCTAGCAAAACTGGTAATGCAGCGATTTGAAAACATGGCTCTATCCTAGTTCACACCCAAAATTTGGATACGCTACATAGACGACACATTCGTCATACTAAAAAATGACCAGCTGAATGAATTCTACAACCACATCAACACTATATTCCCTGCAATCCAATTCACAATGGAAAAAGAAATTAACCAACACATCATCTTCCTGGACATCTACATCAAAAGAAATAATGACGCCACCCTGACCACAAGTGTTTACCGTAAAGAATGCTACGCAGACAAGATATTACATCTCACCAGCAACCACGCAGTATCTCATAAACGGAGCTGTGTTAAAACTCTATTCAGAAGAGTCCATATCCATTGTAATACGAAGGAAACAAAAATGAATGAAAGACGCTATCTCTTCCATCTTTTCACTTCAAACGGATACCCAAAAACATTCATTAATCGGAGCTTACACAGAAGACGCCAAAAAACTCAGCAAACAATCGACTTGAATCAGAACCCCCACCCCACCTGGCACTCACTCCCTTATCACCACAAGGTGTCTGAAGGTACAGCATGCATCCTGGCCAAGTCAGGCGTCAGAATAGCACACAAATCCACGAACAATCTGCACACGGTCCTCTTTAATGCTAAAAACAAGACATCGACAGCAGAAACACGAAACGCAGTTTATAGAATTCCATGCAGTTCTTGCTCAGCGGTATACATAGGACACACTTCAAAAAGAATTGCAACATGTATACAGGAACATCGCAATGCCATCACAAGAAAGGACTCACTATCATTGATCTATACGCATACTAAATCAACAGGACATACATTTAACTGGGACAATGTACAAGTAAAATTTAAGGCCAGTACTAAAAGTGCCAGAGAGCTGGCCGAATCTTGGCTATCAAATGAGAACGCCATCAACAGACACTTGGACATCAATTCAGCTTATGCAAACTTAAGAAGAACATGTTCATAATAAATAAACTCTACACCCAATACCACACCCCCTCCTGATCACACTGACTTAGCCACCTCCCCTCCACGTAATTTTTTGCTATATATTGCCTTTGATTCTTGTAAGTCTAAGCATTATCCTCTGATGAAGACCCCTGGCAGGGGTTGATAGCTCAGGAATAAAAACTACTTTATGATATGTGATTAATTTTACTCCCTTTGTGGATCTCCAACTGCAAAAAAATTAATCCATTGGGATTAATAAAGTATCTATCTATCTATCTATCTATCTATCTATCTATCTATCTATCTATCTATCTATCTATCTATATATATATCTATCTATCTATCTATCTATCTATATATATATCACACAAGATGTGATTATATCAGAGAGACACTTTGACGTCACGCGAGACTAGACATTACAACCTTGGGAAGCAAGACCTGTGAGATGGTGACTTTTGCAGGTCACGCCCTAGTTACAAACAATTTAAAACAAGTTCACGGACATCTAACCTTGCAGTTGTTGGAATGCTTTTGGCAGACACACGTCATGTGCTCCCAGCTCTTAAAAATGTTATACGTTCTAGATGGCATGTGAATGACTAAGCGAAGAAGAATGAGCATCGCGTCGAAAAGAAGGCAAAAAAGGATACACAAGAGAACAATAATAATCTATGTGCAAATTCAGAAAATAAGGAAAGTAATAATCAGCTTGGATGTGCCGCGACAGACACTTAGATGTCCCGCAGGAAAAAGCAGCGAGACAAAAGGACGGCTGCTGTACAGGTTTTTAAATGATCGACAAGCAGTGCAACATGCAGAAGACGCAGCTCGGCAGCAGCAAGCAGACAGCAGTTGATCCGTCTGTATCTCCTTAGCGTGCGTTCAGCCCCCGGAAAGTATTTACAGCGCATCAGTTTTCCACATTTTGTTATGTTACAGCCTTATTCCAAAATGGATTAAATTCATTTTTTTCCTCAGAATTCTACACACAACACCCCATAATGACAACGTGAAAAAAGTTTGAGGTTTTTGCAAATTTATTAAAAATAAAAAAACTGAGAAATCCCATGTACATAAGTATTCACAGCCTTTGCTCAATACTTTGTCGATGCACCTTTGGCAGCAATTATAGCCTCAAGTCTTTTTGAATATGATGCCACAAGCTTGGCACACCTATCCTTGGCCAGTTTCGCCCATTCCTCTTTGCAGCACCTCTCAAGCTCCATCAAGTTGGATGGGAAGCGTCGGTGCACAGCCATTTTAAGATCTCTCCAGAGATGTTCAATCGGATTCAAGTCTGGGCTCTGGCTGGGCCACTCAAGGACATTCACAGAGTTGTCCTGAAGCCACTCCTTTGATATCTTGGCTGTGTGCTTAGGGTCGTTGTCCTGCTGAAAGATGAACCGTCGCCCCAGTCTGAGTTCAAGAGCGCTCTGGAGCAGGTTTTCATCCAATATGTCTCTGTACATTGCTGCAGTCATCTTTCCCTTTATCCTGACTAGTCTCCCAGTTCCTGCCGCTGAAAAACATCCCCACAGCATGATTCTGCCACCACCATGCTTCAATGTAGGGATGGTATTGGCCTGGTGATGAGCGCTGCCTGGTTTCCTCCAAACGTGACACCTGGCATTCACACCAAAGAGTTCAATCTTTGTCTCATTAGACCAGAGAATTTTCATTCTCATGGTCTGAGTGTCCTTCAGGTGCCTTTTAGCAAACTCCAGGCGGGCTGCCATGTGCCTTTTACTAAGGAGTGGCTTCCGTCTGGCCACTCTACCATACAGGCCTGATTGGTGGATTGCTGCAGAGATGGTTGTCCTTCTGGAAGGTTCTCCTCTCTCCACAGAGGACCTCTGGAGCTCTGACAGATTGACCATCGGGTTCTTGGTCACCTCCCTGACTAAGGCCCTTCTCCCCCGACTGCTCAGTTTAGATGGCCTGCCAGCTCTAGGAAGAGTCCTGGTGGTTTCAAACTTCTTCCACTTACGCATGATGGAGGCCACTGTGCTCATTGGGACCTTCAAAGCAGCAGAAATTTTTCTGTAACCTTCCCCAGATTTGTGCCTCGAGACAATCCTGTCTCGGAGGTCTACAGACAATTCCTTTGACTTCATGCTTGGTTTGTGCTCTGACATGAACTGTCAACTGTGGGACCTTATATAGACAGGTGTGTGCCTTTCCAAATCATGTCCAATCAACTGAATTGACCACAGGTGGACTCCAATTAAGCTGCAGAAACATCTCAAGGATGATCAGGGGAAGCAGGATGCACCTGAGCTCAATTTTGAGCATCATGGCAAAGGCTGTGAATACTTACAGTGGGGCAAAAAAGTATTTAGTCAGCCACCAATTGTGCAAGTTCTCCCACTTAAAAAGATGACAGAGGCCTGTAATTTTCATCATAGGTATACCTCAACTATGAGAGACAAAATGAGAAAAAAAAATCCAGAAAATCACATTGTCTGATTTTTAAAGAATTTATTTGCAAATTATGGTGGAAAATAAGTATTTGGTCACCTACAAACAAACAAGATTTCTGGCTCTCACATACCTGTAACTTCTTCTGTAAGAGGCTCCTCTGTCCTCCACTCGTTACCTGTATTAATGGCACCTGTTTGAACTCGTTATCAATATAAAAGACACCTGTCCACAACCTCAAACAGTCACACTCCAAACTCCACTATGGCCAAGACCAAAGAGCTGTCAAAGGACACCAGAAACAAAATTGTAGACCTGCACCAGGCTGGGAAGACTGAATCTGCAATAGGTAAGCAGCTTGGTGTGAAGAAATCAACTGTGGGAGCAATTATTAGAAAATGGAAGACATACAAGACCACTGATAATCTCCCTCGATCTGGGGCTCCATGCAGGATCTCACCCCGTGGGGTCAAAATGATCACAAGAACGGTGAGCAAAAATCCCGGAACCACACGGGGGGACCTAGTGAATGACCTGCAGAGAGCTGGGACCAAAGTAACAAAGGCTACCATCAGTAACACACTACGCCGCCAGGGACTCAAATCCTGCAGTGCCAGACGTGTCCCCCTGCTTAAGCCAGTACATGTGCAGGCCTGTCTGAAGTTTGCTAGAGAGCATTTGGATGATCCAGAAGAGGATTGGGAGAATGTCATATGGTCAGATGAAACCAAAATAGAACTTTTTCGTAAAAACTCTACTCGTCGTATTTAGAGGAGAAAGAATGCTGAGTTGCATCCAAAGAACACCATACCTACTGTAAAGCATGGGGGTGGAAACATCATGCTTTGGGGCTGTTTTCCTGCAAAGGGACCAGGACAACTGATCCGTGTAAAGGAAAGAATGAATGGGGCCATGTATCATCAGATTTTGAGTGAAAACCTCCTTCCATCAGCAAGGGCATTGTAGATGAAACGTGGCTGGGTCTTTCAGCATGACAATGATCCCAAACACACCGCCCGGGTAATGAAAGAGTGGCTTCGTAAGAAGCATTTCAAGGTCCTGTAGTGGCCTAGCCAGTCTCCAGATATCAACCCCATAGAAAATCTTTGGAGGGAGTTGAAAGTCCGTGTTGCCCAGCGACAGCCCCAAAACATCACTGCTCTAGAGGAGATCTACATGGAGGAATGGGCCAAAATGCCAGCAACAGTGTGTGAAAACCTTGTGAAGACCTACAGAAAACGTTTCACCTCTGTCATTGCCAACAAAGGGTATATAACAAAGTATTGAGATGAACTTTTGTTATTGACCAAATACTTTTTTTCCACCATAATTTGCAAATAAATTCTTCAAAAATCAGACAATGTGATTTTCTGGATTTTTTTTTCTCATTTTGTCTCTCATAGTTGAGGTATACCTATGATGAAAATTACAGGCCTCTCTCATCTTTTTAAGTGGGAGAACTTGCACAATTGGTGGCTGACTAAATACTTTTTTGCCCCACTGTATATATATATAAAACTGGGATAACCTCGCAAACAGTATAGCACAACAACAGGAGTTTTTAGAAGTCATCATGAATATTTTTTAACACAGTATGTTAAAACACTAACACCGGGTGAAGCCTGTTTGGATTTAGTATTTTGTAATAATCAGGATAGAATTGCTGGTGTAGAAGTTATTGAAACACTAGGGTTAAGTGACCATAATATAATTCAGTTCTCAGTGTTTTGGAAAAGAGCGGATGTAAAGACTAAAACTGTTAAATTTAACATTCCAGGATATCGAAAAGTTATTGACGAGGGAAAAATGAATATAAGCTGCAATTTAGCAAAATGTGGAAAAAGTGAAGAGGTCTGAATACTTTGAGAAGTACTGAATTTGGAAAATAACATTATTGTAACTGTTTACAGCATTCAAGAGCACAATTATAGAAATGTAAAACAGGAATTTCTTTTTAGAACACCAATGTATTGTACCAGCTAAGTAGATATCACTAATGCACTAGGCCATTATTGTCACCAAAAAAACTAAACCCTTTAAATTTTCAAGATCACATCCCTTCATGGAACTTTCGATCATTTATAGGTTGAGTATTACTAGAATATCCACTAGAGGGCAGCAAATAACAATGAATTGTGGAGTTGTAGTTAAATAAGAAGTTCATAACTTGATCAAAGATTTATCAATCATAATGTTAAAGATAACATGCAATTTGTTCAAATTATAAAAATAAAAAAGTAAGTAAATGTAAAAATAAATTAAACCTAAGAAGTGAAACTTGGTGTCTCTCCCTGCAAACAGATTTCAAGCTAACTAACAGACCCCAAAATGTGCGGATTGGCAGAATTACTTCCACCACACTAAACTTCAGCACATACATCCAATGGGTTGGTGTGTGAAATGCTCAACTCCAACTCCATCATTTATTATGCTGATGTCACCAATATCATGGCACATCTTGGCTATTATTAAGAAGACTCACTAATGGCTCTACTTCAAATGTCAGATAAAAGTCTCCACCTATGTTTATTAATGTATGCAGGTGCACAGTGAGGTTCATTCTGAATACAGAACATCCACGTAAGGCACTTGTTTAGCTGTGGAACACAAAGAATTACAGAGGGTGGTGAAGAAAGCACATAATTTTACAAGGACACAGCTCCCCTCTACACTCAGTGAACCCATATTAGGTCAGCCTATTAAGTGCTGGTAGAACCCTCTTTTGTCACCTTTTTTAAGACATGGATTCAACAAGGTTTTGGTAACATCACTTGAAGAAGTATTCTATGCTGTGTACATTTATGCTGTGTGAAAACTTTCTTCCACTCAATCCCAAAGGCACTCTATCTATAAAATTGAGACTTGGGGTCTACGCTGGCCAATGGACATAATTGGTGAGATGACATATGCTTGCTGACATGGAGCATTATCAATTTGAAACAGTCATCTGTGGTTAAAAAAGGTGAACGAGTGCAGCAAAAAAAATGCTTACATATGCTGTGGCATTTAGATGAAGCTTGGTCTTCTCCACACCATTATACTACTGTCAAGAGCCTGTACGGTTGACACAAGGCATGAAGGAAAAATGGGTCAATGCTGTTCACATCAAATGTTGACCGTATGATCTGCATTTTACTACAAAAATCAAGATCTTTTTAAACAAAGTAAAATATTTTCCCATGTTCAATCATTCAGTTCTGCAGACCATTTGCCAACTGCATAATAGCTCACAGATTGGAACCCATCATGACCTTGTAAGCTTCAAGGTTTGATAGGTTGGACATTCAGAGATTGCATCCTACACAGCCCTCAGGATTTTTGGCCTTTCTAATAGTTTAAATCTCACCATTCTCACTAACAAGGTGTTCTGCCCACAGGGTTGCTGAATGTTGTAATATAATACAGCTTTTGGTGGTTCCTGACCCAATTCAATTTTGTTAGTGAAAAACAAAAAGGTGTGGCTGTGATGGGTTATGGAACTTTGACATGAGAAAACAAAAATTAGATCAACAGGACCATCTGCTGCTCAGGACCAAAATACTGAGAAATACTCTGGATCTATCAAGTTGAGTGTCAACAATGTAGACAGGTGGAGAAGAATGTTTCTGTAATATACACCAAGTCTCTTGACATGAGTAGTTCACTGTCTGGGTATTATCAGGTGTATCCTGGTGGCAGCAGATCAATTTAGTTTTTTCTTTATTAACTGCTTGTTAACTTAAAAGTCCAATATAAATACTGGAGTATACATAGAGAGTGAAAAAAAGGAAAAATCCTAAACACAAAATATAATGTTGAAACAACAAACAGGCATTAGCACGGGTTTTAAATCAAAAGCTTTGTTTCTTAGCCATCATTATGGGAAACAGCTAAAATTCTTAATCGTAATTAATCGCAAAAGGTCACACAATTAATCCTGATTAATCACGTGTTTATTAACCAAGGTGGTTCAGCAGTGTCCTGTTGTCTCTGTGAATGACACTGTTGTACAAGGTCTTAGCTACTCACACTGCAAAGATGGATGCCTTTAATAAAAATCCATGATACATGACACTATTGTCCTGTGTGAAGGTAAGGCGTAAGAACTATCAGACCTCGCCGAATGTTGTTGTTCCACCGGGTATCTTTAACTATATTTAGAGGTCTGCAGTTTGATGTGATTTTTGCAATAAACAGTGGTAGTTAATAATACAATCCCTGCCAAAATTCCGTTCTCCCTGAATAGTTTCATAACATATGTGAGGAAAACTTGTAGGTCCTTATCACCATGCCAATTGCCCACCAATAAGTGCTTTTGTTTTGTAAATGTGTCAATTTGCGGCACTCAACCTGCATTCCCCATTCAGCAAACCGAAGCCATCACCCAGCCACAATTCTCACAGCTCAAGTCTGCCATTGAAGATTTTATCAGGAAATGAGTTATAATAAATTGTATAGATAATGATATATTGCACGTGTGTTCCGCATCTTCCGATCAGTGTAACTGTAGGATGACATAAGAAATGTGAGGCAAGATGTGCTAAAGATAGCTAAAACAGAAAATTTTTCATGTTATAATAATGGTATAAGGTTGACATGAAGTGTAAAATGTATAAAGACTGAAGTCAAAATATCAAATAAACTTTCACAAAAGGTATAACAAAACAAATGTGTGTGTTTATTCAAGACTAAAACCAAAGAAAAAGATTTTTTGTTCAAATGACATTCTGCTGTGAATGTGTAAAAACTGAGGTCCAAATATCATCCAAATATCATTCTGAAAAAATAAACACTTTTGCATGTATGTGTTTGCAGGTTTCATTTACAACCGGTTATATTTGATATAAATACTGGTGTTATAGTGGTTAACGTTGCTGTGTTAACCAAGATCCATGCAGGTGGTGCAGAGATAACATTGCTGCCTTGCAGTGAGGAGGTCATGCGTATGAATTCTGGGTCTTTACCGCATGGAGCTCTTTGAGTAGTGGCCTATTATAATTATTTTTAAATAATGAAAACATTCATTTGATTTGGGTCTGTAACAGTCTGTGTAAATTGTGCAAAAGCAGACACACAAATATGGTTAAATCATTTCTTCTTGGAATCATTTTGAGCAAACAGACACCACAATTCTTATGAATTTAGATTACTGTCAAAAGACTGTGAGCGAAGAAAACTAACTCCATAGACACTGCACAAGAAGCCAGTCAAATGGACAAAGAGTGGGAGACTGTCTTATGGAGTCATGCATTCCTCTAGTACACTGGTTGGCAACATTCTTCTATGACTTGGACATCTAGGGCTACTGAGGAAGAGTTGGTCATCAAGGACAATCCTTTTGGGGTCCCTTAGTGCTAGTGGAGGAAGCTTTCTAAAGGGGGTTCCCCTGTTATGTGAGGATTCTGACATACCTGAAAGAGCTTCCTAAATAAAAGACTGTGATACCAGAAGTAATCCTAGGACCAGCTTGAAAAGACCCTGTAGTTAGGATATAGTGGGTTGGATAATGGATGGATGGATGGATATTACGGATAATGGCACAGACATCTTTTGCCTTAATTTTCATTGAATTACATTTTAAGATTCAGAATGCCTAATTGATTCTTTTTTCCTTAACAGGCAACCACACAATAATGCTATGCAAAATGAGCCTACAGATCCAACATGTCCATTTCAAGGCATTTGTTGTGTGTACTAATTAAATGCATTGCATTTTTTACTTCAACAGATGGCATAGACAACTAACACTACAACCTAAAAAAGGAAAATTTACATTAAAAATGATCGCAATTTAAAAGTGGAATAATTAATCCCAATGGAGCTCATTGATGGTGTGACAACAGGGGTCATAAACTGGGTCTTGGGGGGCTAGCATGCCATCTTTCTAGTTGTTAATGGAACTGTGTTATTTATTTGCAGAATTTACTTCTGCTTTTATTTTGCTACATTAATAAGGGCAGATCACCATAACACCATTTAATGGACTCAAATGAGATGTGTTCCCTCTATCACTGTGTTTTTTCTTAATTTTTTTCTATTTAAATTTTCCTTTAGATATTGCATTCTCAACAGTTATCATGATCTAGGGAGTTCCTTCAAACAAAGTCCAAAAAGTGAGCCCTCCAAAGAAGCTGGGGAGCAGGCCAATATCCTTTAAGTCTGAAAAACTTTTGCAAAGAGCTCTACAAGAGAGGAAGAGTCACTATCAACCTTTGGCTAGTGTAACAAAACAGGCAAATGAACCACTGAAAATCTGACATAGTGACTAAAACCTTAAATAAATCCATCTCTTAATCGTTACTTTGGAGAAAAACTCTCATGATTTTTAAGCAGAAACATTACTTGTCTTAACACATAGTTTGGTAACGTAGTATGTGTGAAGCCATGGATTTTTGAGTTTGAAAGTTTTTAGCCAAGGTGTATATAATACTTATGGCCTCATCCATGGCACACTGCAAACTTTAACGAACACAGCCTAACTACCGAACGAGTAGAAATCAGCTTACATTATACAGGTATACAGTATATACACACAAATCTGTGAGAAGGGGCTCTTTCATCTAGAAAATGGTCCATGCCACAAGATGTAGGTGATCGTGAATGGTTCCATTAATGTTCCTCCACAGTTAATAGATCTCAATTCAGCAGAGCAACTGTTGAGACAGACTGGAGCAAGCTATTTGAATTAGAGATCCATCATGAGTTAAACTTTTGCTACCCTGGGGCACCACGGTATCAACATTGGCTCCAACAAATGAAAGCTATCTTGACAGCAAATACAGGTCCTAACACTTTATTGGGTAGGCACACAGTAACTAGTAAGTGTCAGCTCTGTAAGTAAATACAAAATGCTATCAACATTAATGAAAAAACCAAGTGAACTTGGTTAGAGGCATGCAAAAAATAAGACACACTGAATGGTCTTTTATGAGTGTTCTTGCAGTAAAGGCCATGGCTCATTTATCCACCTTTTGTTTGAAGGTATCTATGCATTATTATTATTATTATTATTATAAAATTACAGTGATGGGGGCAGAGTCTATACAGGGTTTAATGAGAACAAAGCATAAGTCAGCCTTGGACAGGGCACATTCACACACATCCACTCACTTATACAGTGGATAGCCTAACAAGCACATCTATGGAATAGAGGAAGAAAACCTACACAGACAGAGGAAGAACATCCTCCACACAAAAACTGATGAGGCAAAGAGTTAAACCTGTTTTTCTGGAGCTGTGAGGCAGCAGTGCTAACCACTCTCTCTGTGTGTGCCAGACTTAGTTCAGTTTTTGTTTTCTTTTAAATTCCAAAGCTTATTTTATTTTAAGTACAGAAACATTAAAAGTTAATGGAAAAATTAATTACTTCATTTGCATTATTCTTGAAGATTTTTGTTTCTAAAAGCTTTGTACGGAATACAGGCAAGATTATAACTCCTTAACCAGCACTATCAACAGACCTTGTTGGGAATAGCAAACAAAAAATATTAAATATGCAGAATATTTCTTATCTTATTATTAAGCAAAAAACAACACCAGATATTATCTACCTCCTGCAAGAATACAGATCACCTGGATTAGAAGCTTCAAAAGAAGCACAGCAAGACATGTGCAATGGAACACGATGCCCTGTCAGCATAAAATGTGCTTGGCAGCAGCAATATTGACAACGCTATGCTAACAACCCACTCTAATTGGATTCCTGCCTGCTCTCTGCTTGATGCAATAAAAGAGATCAGGCCGACAGATTGAATTTTTAAGCCAATGCCACTGTTTTCAGATAGGTTCAGCTTTACTCTATTCTAGACATGTCACAAATTGCTAAATAAAATTTGCCATATGGATACTGTATCTGTGTGAGTTTCCCTCTTATCTTACAGTGTCCTTGTACATCCCAATGACACAATGTTAGGCTGATTAGCAGCCCTGAACTGGCACAGTAAATGAGTGAGGATGTCAACGTGTGCATGGTCATGAATGGACTGGAGCGCTTCTGTAAAGAATTTAAGAGTAATTATTGACTCAGAGCTGAATTTTAAATCACATATTAATCAAATTACCAGGACAGCATTTGTTCACTTAAGACATGCAGCAAAAGTTATATCCCTTATAACTTTGCAAGATGCTGAAAAATTAGTTCACGCTTTTGTTCTTAGTCGACTAGATTACTGTATCACACTCCTCTCAGGACTATCCAAAAAAGATATCAGTTGGTTGAAACTAGCACAGAATGCAGCTGCCAGAATCTTAACTAGGAAAAGAAAATCCAAACAAATCTCTCCAGTTTTGATGTCACTACATTGGTTACCCGTGCCATTTAGAACAGACTTTAAAAAAACTGCTTTTGGTTTACAAAGCCTTAAATAATCTTGCTCCGTCCTGTATTTTGAAATGCCTTTCACCTTACACTCCAAATTGTAACCTTAAATCTTCAAATGAGTGTCTACTTATAATTCCAAGAGCTAAACTTAAAAGAAGTGGTGAGGCAGCTCCTGCTGTCATGCACCAAAAATCTGGAATAGTTTACCGATAAGAAATTCGCCAGGCTAGTATGTGTTAAAAACACATTATTTTAACATGGCTTTCTTATAGCTTCATTTTAGTGTAACCCTGATATTCTGTATATGCACTTAACTATCATTTTTATCATGGCTCCACAATCCGTACTAACCCCTACTTTCTTTGCTGTTCTTTAACTGGTTTTCTGTGGTGGAGATCTGAACCACCACCACCTGATCAGGGCACCATGCAGTCACTACATTGATGGATTGAAGGCCAGAGGTCCACATGACCAACATCATCTAATTCATCCACGTGAAGTCTGAAAAACATGATGACTGATTTAGATCATTTATGTTAGGTTGAATGCCCAGTGGTGGCTGGGCGGTCTCGTGAGCTTGGAACCCCTGCAGATTTTGTTTCTTTTTTCTAGCCTCTTTAGCTTTTTCTGTCCTCCTGGCCATCAGACCGTACTTTATTCTTTGTTACTTACTACTGCCTAATGTTATTTTTATAGTTTTCTTTTTTCTTTCTTTATCTTATAAAGCACTTTGAGCTACATCATTTGTATGAAAATGTGCTATAGAAATAAATGTTGTTGTTGATGATGCTGGGATAAGTTCTGGACGTCTCAGACCTATACAATAGTAAGTGGGTTTGAGAAAAAGATTTAATATTTTGTAACTGGGAGGTATTCTACATATTAGTAACACACGCTTACATATACTCACCATTTAAAAGACACACCAGAAATTTTCATAGACTTGATAGTCTTGTTTATCAAGAAACCATAAAAATACAGCCAACACGTTACTAGTGCTGCTAATGGAAATTACTGACTGAAATGATTGATTTCTAGTCTATTATTCACATATAACTACAAATCTCAATTCGTGAAGTAATTAAAAAGAAAGATGAAAATCAATGTAGAGTTGCTTTATGCTCCTAAAACTTGTAAAGTTACATCCCTAGCATGAAGTAAATATTTTGTGAAGATGAAAAAGACATTAAGTTTTTGACTGAAAGACATGAACAGACAGCATGTTCCAGTTGACGGTAACAAGTTGTGTCACAAAGCATTGAGCCAATATGAAGACTTGAGCAAAGCATGTACTGAAAAGATGAAGACTATGCCATTTATTGCAAGGAAGGGATGGCTGAATAGACTGATGTATCGGTACAAGCTTAAAAATACAGTACTGTAATAGAATATTGTGCTTGCATTTAAAGGTATTGTAGTACTTACTAATAATCTAAGTATCATAAATGTGTATGTACATTATGTTATACAGAGTTTGGTGTTTGCAGATTTCTTCATTTTCTTGGGGCATGGAATGCATCCCATACATACATTTTTTATTATATATATATATATATTATATATACACACACGCACATATACACACACACACTGTATATTATATATATTATACATAGACAATGACCCGAAGAACACAGCCAGGATAACCAAGGAGTGGCTCCGTAAGAAGCATATCAAGGTTCTGGAGTGGCCTAGCCAGTCTCCAGACCTAAATCCAATCGAAAATCTTTGGAGGGAGCTGAAACTCCGTGTTGCTCAGCGCCAGCCCCGGAACCTGACAGATCTAGAGGAGATCTGTGTGGAGGAGTGGGCCAAAATCCCTGTTGCAGTGTGTGCAAACCTGGTCAAGAACTACGGGAAACGTTTGACCTCTATAATTGCAAACAAAGGCTTCTGTACCAAATATTAACACTGATTTTCTCAGGTGTTCAAATACTTATGTGCAGCAGTGCAATACAAATAAATTCTGTACAAATCATACAATGTGATTTCCTGAATTTTTTTTTACATTCTGTCTCTCACAGTGGGAATGCACCTATAATGTGAATTTCAGACCCCTCTATGATTTCTAAGTGGGAGAACTTGCAAAATCGCAGGGTGTTCAAATACTTATGTTCCTCACAGTAGTTCAATACAACATACAGTATTGTGAAAATACTCCATATCAATAGATATCTGAGCACATATCGTTTCTGTGTTTTATCAGGAAATAAAGATGATGACTACTATCTTGTTTTAGTTACCTAAAAATTTTAACAATGAAAATATAAGCGGTCAGATATTTGAGCAATGCTGTCTTTGATTGCTAATTTCATTTACGTTAAATAAAAGTAAATATTTCCATTTATGCCCTGCGGTGGGCTGGCGCCCTGCCCGGGGTTAGTTTCCTGCCTTGTGTTGGCTGGGATTGGCTCCAGCGGACCCCCGTGACCCTGTAATTAGGATTTAGCGGGTTGGATAATGGATGGATTTCCATTTATGTCAGGCTTCATCAAATTTCATAATTCATAAACAATTTATTGAAAACTGGTGACTATTTTCAATGTCCCTTTCCTGTATTTTTTTTTAACAGTAGCTGCAGTTTTCTGTGCAGCAAGATAACTTACAAGACAGTCGCACATCTCCCTCCTCTTCTGAATGCAATACTCTAAAAAATGCCAGTTTTTCACCTACCCATCAATCCAGTGAGCACGGATGTTCCAGAAAACTTTTAAGAGAAGCCAGCCCCTCTAAAATCATTCAACTACCAAGCCCTGAATACATACTTCATAGTGACAGGTTGGAGCAGGTCAGAAAACACTGCAGCGCATAGGGAAAGAGGAGCATTGTATTCTTTCAAAGGATCTGCGCTGTAGATTAATTAGAAATACAGTGACTAACATAGTGCCCATACTGTGGACAACAACAAAGGAAGATAAATATACCTCCAGACATGAGGTTTCTTCAATGGCAAAACGTATAGTCAAGTATTATCCAAAGCTATGTGTAGCTGAAAATCAAAATTCATGGGTGAGTGTAAGTAACTAGTTTTTATAGGGGTTTTAGACTGAGCAGTCACACCTTGTATTCACTTGCACACTTTTTAAAAGAGTGTAATCTCATTATAGGAACCTGAGTTTAAACAATTCCTGAAAATACTACAGAATATCTGCACACCTCAGAAGCGACAGGACTGTATGCCTCAAATAAATAAAGAGATGTCTCGGCGTCACCACTGACAAGAGATAATTCAGGCGAGGCTGATTCCACTGCATCTTCGGGGACTTCTATTGCTTCAGCGACGCTTGTTATTGTGTCACCTTCTAGTTGTACCCAAGAAGTTACAGCAGAGAAAGAATGTGAACCATCTGGTAAGTGCACAATAGAGATGGTCATATCCCATCTTAGTTCAGATTGTTTAGAAAACACAACTGATTGGATTACTCATTTATATGTTTTTGCAGCTGTTAACACAATAGTTGACAGCCACTAAATACAGGCCAGGCATTACAAAACACTACAGGACCTTTACAAGAAACCAAAGCCAAATAAATTTGCAGTAACCTAGCTCCTTGATCATGAATTTAATGCACAGAGGTCATTTATAGATTCTATGGGAGGCTTACCCATGCTTTAAAGAACTGGATCATGTAAGTACATAAAACACAGACATTTGACTGAAATATTTTTGAAAATGGTTTCTTAAAACAAAATATGTGCTGACTTTGAAGAGTGTGCTTATTTTATAGGTAATGGATCAAATGCGTTGTATTCTTAGTTGGAATAATCTTAACTACACAGAAGTTAAGAGCAGATGGACCAGTTTTTATGGAAAAGCACAGCTGTATGGAGTAATGAAGAAGATCCTGAAGCCTCCACATATGCACGATGATGGTAACATTTGTCATGCATATTTTATTCAAACTCATTTTATAGTTAGTTATGCACTTTACTCAGTGTTGCAGCATGATAGGCCTAAATGAAAGTCAAATTGAAGTTGTTTAAAGTTATGATATTTTGCAGTTGATGCTCAAAGGGTTGCACTTTTTTATGCCATTTGTTCCATAAAGTCCAAGTCTATATTATAGTAAGCCAAACTTTGAGAAATTTTCATGCAAAATATTATTACTGCGCTCTTTGCCAGTAACTATTGATTTATGAATTCCAGGTTCCCTTTTCTTCATTGTATTAGGAAGTTGTACTGTGTTATTCTGAAATAAATGTTTCCCTTTAATTATGTTTTTAAAAAGCCATTTATTAGCATTGTAAATAATTTTGTCTAGCACCTTATTTAAAACACAACAGAATATTAAACTGACTAACACTATCCTTTATTAGGTATAAATAATGAAGGAATATTTTAAAGAATATTTAAAACTTTAAATATGATCTATGTGAGGTTCATTTCAATTGTTCGCTCATGTTCTAGCATATTAGTAGGTAAAAATAATACCAGACATCATATCATTTTTGTTATAAATCATTCTTAATTTAAAGCTTGTTGTATGTTGTTGTTTTCATTAAAAGGAGAATGTTTGAGTTATATTAGAACATAATGCGAAAGATATTTAATAAGATTTTTTTTTTTCATTAGTGAAAAATGCCATCGCTATGTTTAGAGCTCTGCCATCCATGTTTCCTTCACTTTCTCTACCTCCAAAAAAGCTGGGAAACAAAACATGAGGCATTAGTTCATGGCCTTAAGGTAAAACTTTGCATTTTTACATTGCTTAAAGGAAAAATAAAGACAGTTACTGCAATTCTATCCATCTGTGACTGGCAGCAATTTTCAGGGTTGTTTTTAATGTTAGCTACAGGAACGACATTATACATTAAACGGTTTGATTAAAAGGGCTCAACAGAATATAACAATCTTCAATTTTTTGTGATTTCTTTGCTATTTCAATTACAAGCTGTGTATAACTGCTTCTGTTAAAATTAGCACATTAATTCAGTAATATAAATAAGTAAATGTATAATAAATCTGTATAGGACTACAGAGGATAAAATAAATTCAGCCTATTTTCTTTGTTGTCTTGAAGACCTCCGAGAATCCTGATGCCTTTCTACAGCAAAGACTGACCTCTGACTAGCGCTGCCCTTATTGTGGACCAAGATAACTGCATGCTAGCTATTGGAAGTGACCATTTGACAACTTTCCCTCAAGAAATGTTGCAGGAAGGTATCATGTACCTTATGGCATACTATTATGTACTACATCTAACATATCCTAAGTGCATTGCCGCTGTCCTCTCTGCAATTCAAACTGAAATATTACTGGACACAATTTGAAGGGAAAATATAAATATGCTAGAAGAAAAACTGTGTGAGCCAAATATAGAACAGGAAATGCATGTCTATGATGTACTGTATATAATTACCATTACCATATTTGAAAATCAATTAGATAAATTGTAGATAATTTGATATTTTGTAGATTGTAACATGTTAGGTTGTATTTTCTTTGTCTTGTTTTTTGGCACAATTACCACTGTTAAAATTTTGTTTATGTAATGATGTTTGTTATGCATTTCTGACTGTGACAAGATGAGATAGTCCTGAACTACAATGTACAATAATGATATGGGTATGACGTTTGTGTTATATACAAGGTAATCTTCCTGCGTCAACTAATTTTCATGTGCTTATGTTTTTCTCTGTTTCTGTATTGTAAACACAGCAGTAGTGCTGTTGGATACTGATGTAATACTTGAGCTGATTATGTCTTTATTGTAAGTTATTTTATCTATTCAGGAAGCCAACATATATCAGGAAATTATATATTAATTATGTGTCTTGAATGTAGGAATTAATTCCTAATTCAAACCTCTGCTAAAATATTTGGTTTAAATTTGAAATGAAGACCATCCTAAAATGAGAGCACTGTGCTACTTTTACCTTATTCTTTTGTAGGTGGACTGAAATTTGTTGTGTATCATGCAAATATAGCTTAGTATGTGTTGAAATTAACTACTTTCAGGATTTTTTAAAAATCCAAGTCAATTATATCTCACCCCATTTGCATATAATTTTGCTTATTTCAAGCATATATTTCTTAATAATCGTATATTTTTTTTCTTATTCTGTGATTTTTGTAAAATAATTTTCCTGTTTTAAGATATATGCTCTGAGATTAAATATTGGACTACCTATTTCAAGATGAGCTAACTTGTTTCAAGTAACAAGACTTTCTTTCGCCACTGGTATTAAGAATTTTCCACTTATATTAGTGATTTATTCTCTTGTTCCTTGGCCTTCATTTTTCAGTGTGCTAAAATTAAGAATGCAAAACAACTGAATTAAAAATTATTTTCTAATATTCAGTGCATTTCCACTGCAGAAAGTATAATCTCAAGTAATCTGTTCTAAAAAACAGCATTTTCTACTTATTTCAAACCTTTGAACACCTATAAGAGCATTCTTATTTCTAGACTGGAACTAACTTATTTTAAGATTTCTTGGCAAGTAAAATTATCTTGCTGCATGGACGGATAATTTCACTAATATTAAGTCATTTTCTCCTGAAATTTAGTGTTTTTATCTTATTTCTAGGCTAAGTTTTTTTGCAGTGCATATGTGTCTCCACCATAACACCCCAACCACCATGTTTAACAGATAAGGTGGTATGCTTTGGACATTGGCAGTTCCTGTTTTTCATCTCCACACTTTGCTCTTGCCATCACTCTGAAGCAGGTTCATCTTTGTCTCATCTGTCCACAAGGCCTCTTCCCAGAATTCTGCTGGTTCTTTTAAGTACTTTTTTGCAAACTGTATTCTGGCCATCCTATTTTTGTGGCTACCTAGTGGTATACATCTTGCAGTGTGGCCTCTATAGTAATATTCATAAAATATTTTGCGGATAGTTGTCTCTGACACATTCACGTTTGCCTCCTTAAGACTGTGTCTTATCGGTTGGACAGGAATATGGTGCTTTTTCTTTATTATAGTGAGGATTCTTCTATCATCAGCAGTGGAGATCTTCTTTGGCCTACCAGTCCCTTTGTGATTACTGAGTTCACCAGACAGTTGATTTAGGTCATCCTAAGGTTTTACAGATGTCTCTAATTGTTTTATTCTTGTTGTTCAGCCTCATAATGGATTCATTAACTATGACTGGCACAGCTCTTGTCCTCATGTTGAACAATGGCAACTACAGACTCAAAAGAGTGGAAGCAAGCCGAGGTATCTTAAGAAGCAATAAAACACACCTGAGGAATCACAAACACCTGTGATGCCAATTGTCCCAAAAATTATAGAGCCCTGAAATGGGGAGGACCATGTAGAAAAAGTGTTATTTCCACATGATGTAACAGAAATGTATGCAAATCCGCTTAAAATGAGTGTATGCAATGTGCACTTTTAAATCATGTCTAAATTGTTAAGATTTGTAATTTTAAGCTGTGGAGCAGAGAAAGAAATCAAAGAAAACTGTCTTTTTCCCACAGACATTTGGGGGGGGCACTATACATATTCTAAATATGCTGCATCGTGACACCCTGTTTATGTACCAGGTGTACCAGAACACAGCCTACTGGGAATAGACCCAAACAAAGACCTAGAGCGTACTGGAGGGATTTATGTCTTTCTGGTAACCTGAGAGTGTTTGGAAATTCCCCAGGATGAGCTAGAGAAGGCTATCGAGGATAAGACGGGCTAGTGAGGATGTCACTGAAACCCTTACCAACGCAAGTGGAATTAAGCCGATGATGATTATTTTAAAACATTCTGTTTCGCAGTTATGTTTCATTTTCTTAAATATATTTTAATTATTATATATTTTACATTGGGTTTGTAAGTGGAAGTGCACTGGCCCCAAGCATTAGCACCAAGGTTATTATAGTTAACGAAAACTAAAATCAAAACTGAAACTATTATTAAAAAAACATTTTCGTAAACTGAAATAAAATAATTAACAAAACCGAAATGAAAAACTAAAAACTAAACAGAACTATTAAAATAACTGGAAAGACTAATTGAAATAAAATAATAATTTACTAAAATATTTTTAGTTTTCGTTTTTGAATGAATATTGTTGCCGTTAGTCTTTAACCCTTGTAAGTTTAACTCTAAAACAGAAAGTCATCCACCATGAGCCGCCCGCATATATTCATCTGGTGAACGGCGGCTGGTGATGGAGGGCGGCTGTTCACACAGCATTTGCGGTGACAGAGCAAGCTGAGTGCAAGTGCTTAAAGCGTGAGAAATAGAAAGTGATTTGCGTGCCTCCTTTCTTTGTGCTTGTTGTATATCAAGATGTAATTCAAACGGCTGAAATCAGAATGTGCTGGTCAACAAAATGTTTATCATATGAACAGAAAAATCACGAGTGAATAACGTTTCAGTTTATTTCTTAGGTGTCTGCTCTTTGTTAACAGCAATTTACCTGCCACTTCACACAGGAGAAATCGTTTTTACTTTCTCATATACGGAATATAGAGAAAGTACAGTAATCATGAACAAATTCGACCTCAATATTTTGAGGAGTCTTGACTTTATAGACTAACTAGTGTCCAACAATACTGTTTTATAGAATTGTGTGTGTACGCGCATGTGCGCGTGTGTGTGTTTGTGTATAAACACGATAACTCAAAAACACAACTAGATAGATGGATGAAATTTGGCATGTGGTTGTTATACCACATAGATCTGTATTTAACTTTTCAACTTTACTTTTATAATAATTGTTCAATATACACTGCCTGGCCAAAAAAAAAGTCGCCACCAAAAAAAAAAAGGTCACACACTCTAATATTTCCTTGGACTGCCTTTAGCTTTGATTACGGCACGCATTCGCTGTGGCATTATTTCGATAAGCTTCTGCAATGTCACAAGATTTAGTTCCATCCAGTGTTGCATTAATTTTTCACCAAGATCTTGCATTGATGATGGTAGAATCTGACCGCCTCTCTTCTTACCCTGATGCGCCCATCACTCTGGAACAGGGTAAATCTGGACTCATCAGACCACATGACCTTCTTCCATTGCTCCAGAGTCCAATCTTTATGCTCCCTAGCAAATTGAAGCCTTTTTTTCTGGTTTGCCTCACTGATTAGTGGTTTTCTTACGGCTACACAGCTGTTCAGTCCCAATCCCTTGAGTTCCCTTCGCACTGTGCGTGTGGAAATGCTCATTCTTTCACTATTAAACATAGACCTGAGTTCTACTGTTGTTTTTCTTTGATTTGATTTCACCAAACGTTTAAGTGATCGCCGATCACGATCATTCAGTATTTTTTTCCAGCCACATTTCTTCCTTGAAGACGATGGGTCCCCACTATCCTTCCAGTTTTTAATAATGCATTGAACAGTTCTTAACCCAATTTTAGTAGTTTCTGCAATCTCCTTAGATGTTTTCTCTGCTTGATGCATGCCAATGATTTGACCCTTCTCAAACAGACTATCACATCTTTTCCACGACCACGAGATGTGTCTTTCGACATGGTTGTTTAAGAAATGAGAAGCAACTCATTGCACCAGTTGGGGTTAAATAACTTGTTGCCAGCTGAAAGATAATTGCCCATGCAGTAATTAATCAATAGGAGGCTCGTACCTATTTGCTTAGTTAAATCCAGGTGGCGACTTTTTTTTTGGCCAGGCAGTGGCCAATTAAAATTATAATTAATTTGATTTGTTGTTGATGGTTCCTTAATGTACATAATATAAAAAAATATAATCATTGTCTTGCGGTTTACTGCTCAAATATCCATCCCCATATCTGAGTATACACAAAAGTCGAGGGAAGAGCACTCCCAGTTTTTGAAAATAAAACGGCACTGATCGAGAGACTGACTAGACATCATACAAGATCAGCATATTGTTGCTGAACAGTCACTTTTGCTTTAAAAACATTGTTTAACAACGAAGCGATACAAACAAAGGTAGAGAGTCTGGCAAGTGATGAAAAACTAAACACACTAATAGGTTTTTGTATTTATTCCATATTTATTAATTTATCTTTTTTAGTTCATATTCACAACTCAAAATACCTGATATTGTGAAAGTAATCCATTAGCAGAATTATATTTTAAAATATTTGTCTCCCTTTTCTCAATGTTCTTTCTCAAAATAGATAGTTGAAATATCACATTCTTTTTGTTTTTAACATCAGCCTTATCATACATATTGCATACCAGGGATTTATCCTGCCTTGCATCCAAACCTGTTGCGGTAGGCTCCAGATTTCCTGCAATCCTACTCTGGATAAACAGGTTTAGATAATGTATATGTTGTTCTTAATCTCAGACGCTGTCTCTGTTGTTTAATGCCTGTCTGTACTCCTATTACCTGCTCTTACTCTGCTCATTATGGGTTTACTGTCCTTTATGGTGGTCTATTCAAGACTCACTGCCCCTAACCTTGACACTACATGCTTGTTGTTCTTTGTTTCCCTCAATACAGCTAGGTGAGGTCTGGACACTCATTCAAGTCTAAGAGCCCTGTTCTTCCAAAGCCCCTGTGATTTTCATGAGAAAATATTTTAAAAATTATAAAATTTTGTAAAATTGTTCATATTCAGTGCCTAGTTTTGATTATGTTTGTTTTTATCAGACAAAAACAAAACCAGATAGTAAACCAGTACAGTTCTGTCTGATTGCGACACAAAAGTAACTCCGTAGGCGCTCCATGCCATAATTACTAAAACTGAAACTGATATATATAAAAATAAAATAGAAATGTCTTTGTGAAATAAAAACTAAACTAAAACTAAAAATATACGACAAAGTAAAACTAAAACTAAACTGAATTTCCAAGTAAGGTCAGAAAAAATATAGAAATAAAAACTAATATAAAAAGGCAAAACTATAATAACCTTGATTAGCACACAAAAACGTTATGGGTTAGAAGTCTGTCTTGCCTACATTATTGTTAAAGGAGATAAAAAAAGACCTCAGTCAATGGCAGATTTACTTAAGATGCAAATAACTGAATGCTCTAAATGTTGAATCTTGTTACATTAAAGTAACACACCTTATTATATTACACTTGGCTATCCTTCACCATATTTTCATTCATTGATTTCCCAGACACACAGTCCAGCTGTTGGAGACAAGGAAACATTCCAGTAGGACTACATGCAAATCAGGAATTGCCCCATGAACAGGACACCAGCTCATTGTCAGACATGCCCACATTCACCCTGACATTTTATAGTAAACTATTTTGAAAAACATAATTTTAAAAAATCCTTACTATGTTTACCGCTAAATCTTTATCCTCCTAGCTTACTGTCATTGTTGTCATGCTCTCCTGGTGTTCATACAGATTTCCAGTTTGCACACTATTTTGAGTTTACTTGCACAGTCAAAGACAAGCACTTGTGTTGTTTCACAACACTACAATGCCCAGGAATAAATGAGTGACAACACATGTTTGAATATGAAGCGAAATGAAACAGTGCCTTCATCTAGAGTTGGTTCTTTCACTACACCTGACTGCTGCTAGCATTCAATATGATGCATCTCAGATACTCTTCCTGTTCTTTTGTTCTTATTTTGTGTCTATGTATAAAAATGGAGTTCAAAAACACTGTCAGGAGCATATTTTTTAGCTGGTGGTCCAATGAACATTCTGCTTGTGATAACTGCATGTTGCTACTGATCACCACTATTGAATGTCTAGCTAGATGACAAAATAAGTGGCATCTGGTAATCTGATGTACAAACCAATTGTGCTTTCTTAAGTAACCCTATGTGACCTTTGTAACAGAACTGAGCTCCAATTAGTAACAGTTTAAATGGTGAGCTGCATATCAGCCTCATTAGAAGAGATGGCTTTAGATACCTGAGAGTTAAAAACAAGCACTGATCAAAATCAATGTAGATGGTTCCTTGAATTCAAAACACAGAAAACATGCTGAAGGCCACTACAAGAGGCTATTACAACATCATTAGCATTTGATACTTGTTGTTTTATTTTATCTGATGTTGTACTCAGTATCTGCTATTAGACTGATTTATTGTCTGACATGTCAGTACTACTTTCAGCAGTGAACAGCAGTCATGCAAGTTTAAAATTTCACTGTACTATGAACACATGACAGTGACCTTGAACCAGATAAACGGCAAGTTTTTTGTGAGATTTTGCAATTACAGTATTTACAAAACAGAAAAAACAATAACCAACTTTCAGAATTGCTGTTTACTACACAAGATGGATGACCAAAAATGTAACTTGAGAAGCAAGTCTTCTGAACTCAACCCTATGACATTTGAAAAATATGTCATTTTCTAATCCGCTTAAATCCACAGCAGAATTGCTGGGGCTGGAGCCTATCCCAGCCAGCATAGGGCGCAAGGCAGGAACAAACCCTGTATGGGCACCAGTCCATCAGAGGGCACACACACCATAGCCAATTTAACATCACCAATTCACCTAACTTGCATGTCTGTGGACTGTGGGAGAAAGCTGGTATGCAAGGAGGAAACTCACAAGGACATGGGAAAACATGCAAATTCCACACGGGGAACATGTGGAACTTGAATCCCAGTCTCCATAATGCCAGGCATATAAAGAGAGACAGCAAAGATATTGTGGTGGGTTCAAAATTTTAATTCTGAGGCATTTTTATATATGTAGAGATGTTGTATACTATACACACAAGCCCAACTGAGATATTCTCCAGAAGTGCCTTCTTCAATCACTACATTCTAAGCACTAAGGATTTGGGCTCATTTTTGTTCACTTTACTCGACCAATTCACAGCTCTTCAGTCCATGGGTCATGTTCTCATGTATTAAGCACCAAGTTCTCACTCAGTACATAAAATCATTAATTTAACCTACTCGAAACAGACTTACCGTATAAAGAATCGCCATATCGTCCATGTAAGGATGAGAATAATACCCAAAATCCAACACTGGGTGATGTAGAATGGGAGCGGCAATGTAATGGTATGAGGGTCGTATTTAACCACAATGAGAAATTCAGTGGCTGTTATTGCAGCAACCAACCAGGCTTGTTGTCCCAACTTTTTATGGAATTTTCTATGGGAATAAAAAAACAAAGATGTCTTAAATTTTACTCCTTCAAATGGCATCAACCAGAACAAAATTTAAAACATAAATTTATTTCTTGCATTTAAAGTAAAAAATGTGCCTTGGTCTGAGGATTCCCAAGGAGCCCTAAACAATTTTCCGACTTAGACCCATTTTATATCATATAGTCAGAGAGTTTATTTTTCATCATCACTCAATTTTACATATTTTTCTCTAGCCATTCTTCCACAGAAGCCCAATATATGGAGCCAGCCATGAAATTCTGAAGGTTAATAATCTAAACTATCACTGGAAATCAGGCCCATGCTCTTCTTTACTGTACATCCCAGTCTGAAAGAATACATTAGTGCTACATACTTAACTGATTTTTTATAAAGATTTTTCAAGGAATTCAATGTCTTATTATACCTCCAAGTAAAGCTTACACCTCCTCTACTTCATTCAGAAGACACTATGCAAGCTCCTTTGTTCTCACCATAGCATCCGCTTGGAATGCATTGCCTAACTGTAGAGCCGTGGAGAGTGTGTCTGCCCATCTTTCCATTCATCCGCTGGGGCAGGTGTCTAACCCAATCAACAAAGGGAACAAGGCAGGAACTAAAACCTAGATGTAGGACCAGGGCACAAATTGGTGGATGTTTAAGTGCATGGAGGAAAATCCACTCTACTTAAACATTGTCTAAACTGGGATCTGAATTCAGGGATCATCTGAAGCCATACTGTAAGAACCGCCACTAAAAGTCTAGAATCAAAGCTTATCTAGAAGTGTGTGCATTTAAAAGGTATGAATTCTTATCTAATTTTTTTTATTTATTAATTTTTTCAATCTCAGTATAGGAAATATGGAACAACTTCTTCTTCCTCTTTTCTCACTTTTTTGAAGGGTTAATGTGCTTGATCAACCTTCTCCACACAGCTCAGTACTGCACCTCCTCTTCAGTCAAGCCCTTTTCCTTTAGATCTTCTTCTGCTTTATTCCTGCACCTCCGCTTTGGTCTTCCTCACTTTCTCTTCCCCCATACATCAAGTCCCATTAATCTTTTGCCCACATATTCCTTGTCTCTCCTCATCACATTTCCTGTACTTTCTTAGCGATCTCTCCCACTTTTGTTGAACCTCTAATTGTATCATTTCTTATTGTCATTTTTTTTTTAAACAAAATTTCATTTCTGCTACATCCATCTTCTCCTGTGCTCTCTTTACTGCCCATGTCTCACCTCCATACATCATTGCTGGTCTTACCATTGTCTCTAAAACCTTACCTTCTCCTTAATTATCTGATCAGATAATACTCCTGATACCTTCTTCCAATTGTTCCACACGTTCTACACTTTATGGTTTATCTCTGTATTTAATTCTCCATCTTGGGCTACCACTGATCCTAGATATTTAAGCTAATACACTCTTATCAGTAGCTTTCCCTGCAGGCTAACTTCTGAATCCTGATCATTATTAAATCTCATATATTCTGTCTTCTTCCTGTTTACCTTCAATACTCTATGTTCCGAAGCACGTCTCCATTCATCCAACTTCCTCTCCACTTCCTCTTTTCTTGTGCTGCACATTACAATGTCATTAGCAAAAAGCCTGCACCATAGGGATTGGTCTTTTGTTCCATGACTCAACACATCCATAACCAGATCAAAGAAGAAAATATGGAACATGTTGTATAAATAAAAATTAGCATAAATTCATTTTTGCTGCATCAGAATGTGTGTGTTTAGCACACTACCAACTTTAGTGTCAGTATACAGTACTAGGAATAAGCAGTTTCAGAAAGTGGAAGTTATATCTATACTCTGTGCTGCAATGAATACTACATAGCAGGGTTAAGAAAGCTCAGAAATTTGTGTCTTCCAGCAGACATGCAACTGAGAAAGTGCTGCAAAGCTGTATACAGATGGCTGAAGCAGACATTAAGTGTGATCCTCTACAGTGGTGGAAAACCAATAAAAACAATTTTATCTTTAGTGTGACACCTTACAAAAAATACTTATATATTCCTGCAACTAGTGTCCCACCTGAAAGGACATTTTGCACAGATGGAAACATTGTTATCTATCTATCTATCTATCTATCTATCTATCTATCTATCTATCTATCTATCTATCTATCTATCGCATCACTCAAGATTGCAGATAAGCTAGTCTTTCTGTCCCATAACCTGTGGCAGTTCTCAGAATATGAAGTTAATAAAAGCACACGATCTCTTTACTACAAGTAGAACTGAAGTATCTGTCTATTTGAATGAGCAGCTTTTTTGGAGTGGCTAATTTTTTTGTGCAGTTTTTCACATTTGAAATATTCTAAGTAGTAGCTACTAAAAGTTAATTATAAAAGCATTCACCAAATTACATTATAACTATGTCTGGAAACATTATGAAGATTGTTTAAAAAGACTAGTTTATAACACATAAAAGTAAAAAACAGCAAAATTTCTTTCTGGAAATGGCTTGTTGTCTGGTTAAAGTTTGAAATACTGTGTAAATGTACAGTGAAATAATGTGTAAAGTTTGCAATGCACCTTTTTGACATAGAGTACTAGTGCTTTAGAGGCCCAGTATTAAGCGCTATATAAATGTAAAGAATTATTATTATTATCTTTATTAACATACACTCCTCAAAAAAATTAAGAAAAAAATTAAGGGAATGCTTAATCATCCCAGTCTAACACCAATTCAATAAAGATTCAGGGATATCAATCTAGGAAGCAAAAGTGATTGTGAATAAACTTTACATCCTTTGGTGCAAATGAAAGTGACAGCAGGAGAGGCAACAGCCCCTAAAAAGGGAATTATTTTGCAGGTGGTGACCACAGACAATTGCGCTCTCCTTATTGATGTAGTGAGAAGTTGAGCAAAATGACACCTTTTATTTATCTAAAAGGTGTCATTTTGCTTGACTTCTCACTACCTTTTATTGGCTAACTAGAAAGATTATACAATATGCAAGCTTTTGAGGCAACTCAGGCCCCTTCTTCAGGCAAGATGTAATACAGAAACTGGAGGTCTCCGTGCTTATATAGACACCAGGACAGACACAGCACTGGAAAACCTTTAGGGGAGACATCTTAGATGTAAAAAATTAATAGACCTCTCCAGGCTAAGATTCCTTTAGCAAGAGAGGTGCACAATGTATAGTCAGGATCTTTTGATAAGGTTACTGTCCAACAAAGTCTTTTGAAGTTTCTGATGAGTTTTTCAAAACAATGTGGATCTGTACTCAGGTTGTCTGGGACAGTCCGCAGCAGCTCCCTACATATTTGCAGTATTCAACGAACTCTATAGTCTGTCCCTTTATTATTGCTGACAGAGGGGGAAAGGAAAGGCACATCTAAAATCTACAGCCATATTTTCGTATTCAGAGAAATTTAGCTGCAAAAAAGTGGGATCATACAATTGAAGAAACTCATCAACAGTCTATGGCAGTTCTCCTCATAATAGACAGAGACAATCGAAAATTTTAAAATATGAATATCCTTATGTGAATCTCTGCAGTCACTAGTATAGAAGATAAACAGAAGAGGAGACAGACAGCAGCCTTGAGGTGATCCAGTGGATATAGTGAGGCTATCAGATAAACAGAAACCAAAGCTCACTCTTTGTGTCCTATTAAGTTTTATCTCGGCATGAAGTCCAGAATCCAGGCAACCAAGTTAGGATCCAAGGACAATTTATTGATCAGTTTTCCCACTAGAATGCAATAAATGGATTGTAAAAGCAGAAGAAAAATCAATAAACATCAGTCTCGAGTTATTCATCCTTCCAGGTGCTGACACAGCAGATTTAGCCTTGTAGCAGTGGCATCATCCGGCCCTCGCTTTGCTCTATATGAAAATTAGCAAGGGTGCAGATAAGCCTGCGTTTTGTTTACGTAGCAGCTCTCACTTAATCGACTTTATAAAAGCTATCACTGAATGAAAAAGTAAGGTTATCTGTCTTAAATCTTATAAAGCTTTTGGATGTATAAGAGTTGTAAAAAAGGAGGTTGGGAGCATGGACTGTTAAGGATTTCAGAAGGGGTTGTACAGTGAACAGAAAGTGATGCAGCGTATTTCAACTTTAAGATGCAATGATGGGATAACGGGACTACTGCCAAGAACCATGGCATCCTATTGTAATATTAGGAACATTTACTTATTTGGCTGATGTCTTTTGCTCAAAAATGCTACAGGATACATATCAAATCTCTGTCGTTTTCTTAGATAGTTGTTGTTAAAAGGTTGTATGGCACTAGGAAGCAATTAACACTAGAATTACCAAAGCCTACGAAAAAACTCGTAAATCCGGACCACCTGATATCCCTTCGCACCTCTCCGTCAGCGTCTTTTGTCTTTTAAATGTGTCGATAAGCAGCAAGCAGCCTGCTATCACATCCCCCCACTGCCGCACAAAGTTTTCTCAGCTCAAGTCTGTTTACCTGTGTGTCCGTTGCTTAGAGTTGTATAGAGTGAGAAGTCAAGCAAACTGACACCTTTTATAAATACTATATCGTTTTTTGGAACACATGCATTTCATGTGTGTTCCATGTACTACAACAATCTATGTAAACACATCGTTAAAACAGAAACATTTTTCATGTTTTAGTTATAATTGACAAAATGTAGACATGAAGTGTATAATGTGTGAAGCCTGAAGTCCAAATATCAAATAAACACTTTCACAAAAGGTACGAGTATAACAAAACAAGTGCGTTTTTATTCAAGAATATAACTGCAGAAAAAGAACCTGGTTAGGGTGTGACATTAACACATCTTTAACACTAGAATTACCAGAGCCTACGAAAAAACTCGTAAATCCAGCCCACCTTAAATCCCTTCGCACTTCTCCGTCAGCCTCTTTTGTCTTCTAAATGTGTTGATACCATCCCCCCAACCGCCTCAGAACGGGCAAGAAGTTCTCCCAGTTCCTGCCTTGATTGATTATCTGGGAGTGATCTACCCAGAATTGTAAGGGGAAATAATTTGATGTGTGTTTTGTGTCTACAACAATCTGTGTAAACACATCGTTAAAACAGAAACGTTTCTCACATTTTAGTAATAAATAACAAAATGTAGACATGAACTGTATAATGTGTGAAGGCTGATGGCGCAAATATCAAATAAACACTTTCACAAAAGGTACAAGTACAATACGACAGCTTCCGTGGTGACTTAGAATCCGGAGGTCGTGAGTTTGAAACCGGCTTCTCGGCAAATTTACCGTTTTGAGTAGTAAGCTGCTCTCATTGTTAACATTATACAATAAAAACATACATTTAATTTGTGTCTGTAACAGCTGGTTACTTTTTATATGAAACTGGGAATAACTGTAGATGCGAGTTGTGTTTTTAGACAATGGAACTGGAAATTCTCTGATCTAGATGGATAAAAGCTGACACACAAACGCTAGTGAATCTGCCTTCTTCGTATCTCACTGTCACTTGAATTTTTCTTTTTTCATTCAGTTACTGCTCACGCTGAATTAGTATGCACCTTATGGACCATGATGTCAAAGTCGCACTGACAAAAAAAAACAGACACATACAGTATGTGTATATGATATTTGGAATAACTAATTTTATGACATGTATAGTACATTTCGGAAAATATTGTGACACTGATGCAACATTATTCATATTCATTCGCATCCTTCTTGCGCTTGTAATCAGTGACCGCGTTTTTTTTTTCCAATCTTGCCAGTGTCCACTTTTGGGTGCATTGGGAAGTTCCTTTTATACTCCAGGACATGCAGAGGAAAGAATAGTACAGAGAGGTCAGTTCCGCGCTATATGCAATCATCAGATTCAAATGTTAACAGTTCCCACACACCCAAGAACCGTCCTTTCTACATTTACGACATGTGTACCTGTTGCAATGTACACACTTCTCTCTGTGCTGTGGTTACTGTTACACTGAAGAAGCTGGGGAAGCGGCGGTCTTGGAACAGAAGCTTGTCGATGTCGCATCATCTTTTGCTTTATCCATCACCTTTTCTTGATGATGCATGATAATGGAGCAGTGGTCATTGTTCTGTCTCTGGTCACGTATGTGCAGAATAAATAGTAATGGTGATAAGACATATCCTAACAGGCTTCCTGTGTTTGAATGAATGACTTTTGAAAAAAGTGTCCTGTACTTTGACTCTCTGAGAACAATTTAAAAGAAAGTCCTGAATCCATAATGTAATAAATGGGTTAAATTCTTACCATTCAGCTTCTCAGTCAGTATGTGAGGCTGGATGGTACTGAATGCCCAAAAAAAACAAAAATAGTACTCTAACCTATGAACCAGGCTTATCAAGAAGGGTGTATATTTGATGTAAGATGCAGTACATCTTCTACATTTCTGTTTGCACAGTAAGCAAAATGGTTATCTCGAAAAGACTTTGTCTCTGTCATTAAAATGTTTTTCACCAAGCATTTTTTTGGAACAGAGGTGACTGCCACTGGTCTGTAGTTATTCAAACCGCTTGGCCTTGAAACCTTAGAACTGGGGTCATGACTGATTGTTTTTATAGTTTAGGTACAATATCACAGATCAGAGACCAGTTAAATAGCAAATGAATGAAAACTGGAGAGAGTTGCTTAAAGCAGGACTTTAAGAGCCAACCTAATGCTGTCTGGCTCCACTGCCTTGCTTGTTTTAACCTGCCGCTAGCTTTTCTCTACTTTGGTTAAAGTGACTTCCATCACAGCGGAACTCTGTGTGTTTATATAAAGCATCTCCTTTATTTATGCATTTTGGGTACTGAAATCATTTGTTTCAAATGTGGCAAAAAACTTATTAAGTTAATCTGCTAAAAGCTTGTGGTTTTTGTCCACTGGAAAATTCACACTCTTTTTAGATCTGAGTAATATGATTGTTTTCAGGCCTTTCCAAAACCTGTGTTGGATTATCATTATTAAACCACCTCTTGATTTTTTCCAATGCAGCTTTTTATTTTGTTTCATTAACTTGTTAATTCTTTGCCGTAAACAATCTTATTTTCTTGATGAGCATGTTGTTTTTCCAATAGTAATGCTGTAATCTCTTCAGTGATCCGTGGCTTACTCTTTAGTTCATCTTGACAGTTCTTTCCTTAATTATTATTGACTCACTGAATTTCATGTATTCACTTATAGTGTAAGTAGCCTCATTCAGTGACTGCGAGGAAGTTGGCAAATCCCAGTCAGTACAGGAGAAGCATTCCAGGAGTTCTTCTTCACTGCTATTGCACCAATGTTGTGTTTAATGTATAGGTGGTTTGTCTTGTTTCAGTTTCTGTTTGTACGTCGATAGTAGATGAATAATGACGTGGTCAGATGCACCCAGGGCTACTCTATGATGTGATACGAAGGCATCAGGGATGTTTCCATAACACTTATCTAGTGTTTTGTCTCCTCTAGTATTAACATTCACGTACTGATGATAATGTGGTAATATTGATTCTAGTTTAAACAAATTAAAATCAACCATCACGAGCTTGAAAGAGCCAAGTGATTTGTTTTCTACGTTACTGTACAGTTCTAAGAATTGTTTCAGCTGCAGCTCCCACATCAACATGTGGCGATATGTAAACTACAGTCACAAATAACTGATTAAACTCTCGTGGTAGATAGTATGGGCGAGTCTGACGGAGAGTAGTTTAATATTTGGCACGCAGATGCGCTCTTTTACAGTGATATTGTTGTACCACCTTTTGTTACTGTAAAGGCAGACAAATTCCCTACTCGACTGCTTGTCAGAAGCTGGGTGTGTCTTGCCATACCCAAACAAATCCATCTATTTCAACAGCTGTATCGTTATTCTTAAACCTGGTCTCATTAATGCACATCACACAGTTTTCACAGTACTCGCGGAGTTATCACAAGGACTGTGCATTGTGATCCTTTATTACGATCTAGTCCTCTATTTTTTGAACCGTTACTAGGGATCAGACTCTCTATGGACCTCTTTAAGAGCGTGAAAAATTAAATTAATCCAAGTCCAATACAGACAGTCCACCTTTACAAATGGGATTGCATTAGATACAGACATGGAGTCCTCCATGAAAAAAAGAACTCACAATTGTCTCTGAAAAAACATGTGACTGACTAAAGTAATTGGCTTCCGTCATTGTTTATTCCTTATTTAACAAAAATCATACCTTGCTTTAGAGTTTTGATTCAACAGAGTATTTCAAACAAAAATGAAAATAGCATGGACAAAAATTACGGGACCCTTAACCTAATATTTTGTTGCACATCTTTTAAAGTATGCAATCACTGCACACAAGCGATTCTTGGAGCTGTCCATGACACTTCTGCACCTATCTACAGGTAATCTGGCCCACTGTTGCTGAGCAAACTGCTCCAGCAGTGTCAGGTTTGAAGGAGGCCTTCTCCAGTTTGCATGCTTCGGTTCTTTCCATAGATGTGTGATAGGATTCAAATCAATGCTCCTAGAAGGACACTTCACAATAGTCCAATGTTTTGTTCTTAGCCATTCTTGGACTCTTTTAGCTGTGTGTTTTGGCTCCTTATCCTGCTGGAGGATCCATGACTTGTGACTGAGACAGAACTTTATGACACTGGGCAGTACATTTCGCTCCAGAATGTCTTGATAGTGTTGACATTTCATTGTTCCCTGCACAGACTCAAGGCACTCTGTGCAAGACATAGCAAATCAGCCCTAAAATATAGTGTTTTGCCAAAAAGCTGCAGTTTTGTCTCATCTATCCAAAGAACATTGCCCTAGAAGCATTTTGTTTATCAATATGCATTTTAGTAAATTACAGTCTTGCTTTATATTTTTCTTTCAGCAGTGGAGTCCTCCTGGATCTTCTTCCATTAAGCCCAATGTCACTCAAAAAGCAACAGATGGCACGATCAGACACTGATGGACTTTGACTTTGCAGTTCAGCTTCTAACTCTTTGGAAGTTTTCTTTAGCTTCTGTCTACTATTCTCACCACACTTCTGCCCATTCTGGGGTCAATTTTTCTCTTGCCGCCACATTCAAGGAGGGTGACAACAGTCCCATGGACCTTAAACTTTGCAACTATTGTCACAGGAACATCAAGCTGCTTGGAGATGGTCTTCTAGTCCTTGCCTTTAACATGTTTGCTTATCATTTTCTTTCTGATCTCCTCAGACAACTCTCTTGTTTTCTTTCTCTGGTCTATGTTCAGTTTGGGACACACAATGATGCCAAACAGCAGAGTGACTACTTTTCTCCATTTAAATACGCTGATACATGTTATATGTGTAATATTAATTAAATATATATTAATAATAATATTAACTAATATTAAGTAATTAATATTAATGAAAGAAAATGGCTAGATTGAAAAAAAATCACTCCAATCCAGTTATTTAGGGTCTTTTCTAGGGGTAACAACAATTGTGTCCAAGCCATCTTAGAATATCTTTGTAGAATAAGCAATACTTGATCTCTTCTTGATCACACTTGCTTTGTTTTCCTCAATGTTGTATAAAAGGCATGCAGATATACTTGGATACACTTACTACATTTCAGGAGGCAGACAACATTTTTTCAATGAGCTATATGGGGACCAACAAATTTGTCCATGTCTGTAAATATCACTATAAAAGGATAACTATTTCTCAGAATTATATAATTTAATCAATGTCTGTGGAATCTTCAAAGTAATGCTCAATATACAAATCTGAAAAGACACTTCTTTTTTGATAACAGCAGTCTTGTCATTTAATCTCTTGTACAAATGGAGGGAAATTCAAAATTGTGAATTTTACATCTGTATTTTATTTATACCTTACTACATGTATTGTTATTGTAAGCAAATTATTTTGTCAATGAAATAAGACAAATAGAGACAAACTCCACATTGTCCAATTTATGATCATTGTGAGGTACCCAAGTCTAGGCTGGCACCAACAGGCAGAAACCAAAATTAACTGGCACTTCAATCATTGAAAGGGTCACAAGGCAGTCACAAAATGGCCACACTTTCAATTCCTTAAGAGGAAATCAGATTATCCTGACACAGGGAGAACTTGTAAGCGTGGACAGTTACTGGGTCACGGTTCATTTACAGTCATCTGGAGTAGGGAGGCAGCAGGGCTAATCACTGTGTCAAATCATAACATGGATTCAGTTTTGGAAAAATCAGGGCAAATGACAGTGATTGTTTAGTTTTAAATCTAAGACATAAACAAACACTTTCTTCTATATAAACACTTCTGCTTTCTGTAATGTGAAGAATGAAACAAACTGTAAACCAAAAACTAGAATTTGTAAACAGTTACACCTCTAGTATCAGTCTACATAATACACAGGTATACTGCTTATGCTAAGTCAATTATGGTGAGCTGCCTACCAGAAAGCTGGTAGTGATGAATACTTACGGATCATCCATAAAGTCATAAATTTCCTTCATTGCTACACCTCCAACATTGACAAAGAAAACTAAACGAAGTAGAACCAGGTAATGCTCTGGGGGCATCCAAAGAACAAATTTCAGGTAGAAGGTGTTAAGTTCAGCCAATAAAAACTGCCAAAGAGAAAAAAATACTTCCAATAAGTAATGTACATTTTTTGGAATTAAGACTGTCTTATATGAAAAATCATGCCAAGGCAGACACACAACATTTGATTACATGAAGAGAAACAAAGCATATTTTTATGAAGATCAACAGAATGTAGCAAAAAAGACATGAAATCAAATATAAATTAAAACAAAACATTCTCAAAACTGTTGAATCCAATTCATAATTACTGTATTGAGAGATGCCTACACTAGATGGAAGGACAATCAACAACAGGACTCACACAAGCATACAGCCATGCAGGGCCAATTTAGAAATACTACTTTACCTTTAACGTTGTTGATTTTACCATTTACATGCACTAAATTTATTCACAGTAATACTTTCTACTTAGTAACCATAAAATAAATACAGTCTAAAATCAATACTAAAAGCAAAATCTCTAAGCACTGTAATATCAATGCCACATAAGAGTATACTGGTGAATAATTGTGTTATTTAAGAAAAAACAACACATTTTTCAAATCAGGTCTGTCAGAAAATCATTCTGTAAGGTTTGTGAAATCTGCTGTTGGAAGTTTTATGCTAGGATCAGAATATGAAGGAAAGAATGAATGACAATTAAGGGTCAACTTGAACGGACAAGTCAAATTAATTCCAATGTAACAAACTCCTGCTGGTTTAATGTTACAAGTTGTTCCTCCTTCTTTTGTGTTCAGGGTTTCTTCTGTGCAATTAAAACGTATCAAGTGAAGATTATCCCATTATTTCAGAATTCTTGCAAAACGCCCTTGTTGGTTTGTTTTCAAGGTCCTGCACATAAGCGACCGGACTCTGTAATTGCTTAGCCTGTGTACTGAACCAGAATTAGCCACTGAACTGGACTGATCACACCTGCAGCAATTACTACAAACTGGAGATGGCATCCCAGTCTCTTCCATGCTAATCAAAATACAGTTGTCACATGTTAGTTGTTATATTAATAAATATTACTAAGGCTTCAAAAGCTCAATGAACGATTCAATAATAATAATAATAATAATAATAATAATTATTAAATTTGTATAATGCTTTCTTCTCTATCCAAAGTGCTTTCCATAGACAGAGGGCACCAATGTGTAGCATCCACCTGGCCGAGCAATTTTGCCAGGACATTGGGATAAAACCAGCTAATTTTTTCAAAAGATGCCCAGGGATCTTTTCTGACCACAGAGAGTCAGGACCTTGGTTTTATGTCTTATCCGAAGGAAGGCGCCACATTTACAGCAAAGTCCCTGTCAGTGCACTGGGTCACACAGACCTCAGGGTACGGACGCCCTGCTGGCCTTTCCAACATCCCTTCCAGCAGCTCAAGCTTTTCCTGGTTGGTCTCCCATCCAAGTACTGGCGGGCCCGAACATGGTAAGCTTCAGTTAGCTGACATGTTCTGAAGTGCAGGTGGTATGACAAATTAGAGCGTTAGAACAAGTCATGGCTGTCTGTCAATCCAATGATGATGCTGTTCATCCATTTGTCCATCTCCATCACTCCCCTTCTTGTGCATGCTGGTGGGAGAGCAGGCCAATTTGGGAAAGGCAGAGCTGGGGGCACAGTGGGCAAGGGGATTGCCCCCCAGGCACAGTGGGTTGGTTTCAATGGTGATGTCTTGCCATTCTCTTCTCGTTGATGTGTCCATTGTTCAAAGTGATTGACTCCTTCATTTATTATCCATCTCCAAGGTGTGTGATCTTCAGCAAGTGTATCGAGCTGCATATGTGGAATGGAGCAGGCCTTGAGGGAATGCTTTAAGTTGTCCTTCCAGTGTTTTCTTGGTCCACCTTGAGGTCAGGATCCTTCAGTGAGTTCACCATATGGGACCATCGCGAGAAGCCGAGACTCATCTATGTGGGTAACATGCCTGGTCCAGTGGAGGACACAGATGAGCAGCATGTTCTCAATGCTAGAAGATGAGAAGCATTCTATAAGTTTAGTGTATGCAACCCATGCCTTCTAAGTGATGCCCAGAATCTTCTGGAGTCAGCGGGTATGGAATGCTTCTAGTGTGTAGAGTTATTTGCGGTTGGGAGTAGGCCTACAGGACTTGCATGCATAAAGGAGTGTTGTTATACATACGGCATGATATACTACAACCTTGGGTGCCATGCAGAGGAGGCTAGTTTGAGGCAGTCTGCAAGTTCTTCAGTCACAGAGGCATCATTAGATATTATGTTTCACAGATGCTGATCTTGATGTCCACTGGAGGATCTCTGTATTGGAAGGCAGTCTGAAGAGTCAGGGTCTTGGAGGTGCTGATTTCCTGGCCCATCCAAGAATAGGCTGAATGTAAGGACTCAATGGTCCTCTGAAGGCATTCCGAGTGAAGTGATACGCCGGCAACATTGTTAGCATACTGGAGCTCATACATGATTGTTGAGGATATTTTTGAGTGGGCTGACAATTTTTGGAGGTTGAACAAATTGCCATCCAATCAGTAACGGATCCGCACTCCATCAGTGGCATTCAACGCATTTCTGGAGAAAAGTGTGACGGTGACAAGGTAAATATTGAAAAGTATCCGAGTCAGAACACAGCCTTGCTTGACACAACAGTAATTTCGAAGGGAGCAGATGTTTCCTTGCCAACAAGTACCTTCACCATCATTCCGTCATGGAAGAGACGGAGTACAGTGAGGAATTTTGGGGGACATCCACAGTTACGGAGTACTTCCCAAAGAATGTCATGGTTGACGATGTCAAATGCATTCTGCAGGTCGATGAAGGCAAAGCTGATGTCTCTCTCACTGGTGTTTCCAAGCCTTCTCTAGGAGTTGACGGATGATGGAGATCATGTCAATTGTGCTGCACTTGGGATGAAAGCCATTTTGCGACTCCAGAAGTACTCTACCTGCAACGTGATAAAGTAGCCAGAGAGGCATGACACGGGCATGGATTTTCCCAGCAGCATCCAGCAATGAAATACCATGGCTGTTGCCACAGTCTGATCGGTTGTTAATCTAAATGAGGACAGGCCATTCAGCCAAACAAAGCTTGTCAGTCTTATCCATTTAATTCTTCTTTAATAACATCAAGCCGAGTTTTGAAAGTCCCCAAAGTCTTACTGTCTACCACACTACTTGGTAGCTTATTCCAACTGTCTATGGTACTCTGTGTAAAGAAAACTTCCTGATATTTGGTGGTTAGTTTTAGTGACTACTGATTGAAGTGTTCTGTTTAAACAGCTCCACTAGCTATGCATTTCAGTCATTCTGTGCTTCCTTCAGTGCATTTTAGATTGTATCATCAGAGCGGTCTACCTCATGCTTCAAAGTGTTACAAGCTGAACCACTTCAATGTCTCATCAATATGGCTGTTTAGAAACATTAAATAAAAGTGTCTCCTTTCAACACTTTGTACAATAGCCAAAGGGACAGACTATCCATTAGTTTTCTAATCAGAGTAACGTAGCCATATTTGATACATTAGGATGAATGTGAAGCCTGTATTCCTTTATTGGGAGCATGCATAATTGTGCATTAAAATGTGTGATACAGCTTAATGGGATTACAAAATGCAAATTATGTTTCTTTTTCTATTTCTGAAGTAATTCATAATGTGATTATTCACACCCCTTTCTCCATGTTTGAGACTCTGTAATACAGCAGTTTTAGAACAAGATGCACCCGTAGATTATTTGTTTTTAAGACCTTCAACCAATACAGCAGGCTTCACTATACATCTTTGTATAATGTGAAAAATAAACAAAGCATATGGCACACTCTACTCACATGTATCCTGAAGAATGTTAGCACCACATTTAACAATGAAACTATTCAGATAAGACTAGAAAAAAGATGACATTATTTACCACAAAAATTATTCCACAGACAGCCAGCCATCTTCTCAGGTTAGATGCTGGCTTCCATTCAAACTTCACCCAGCTATATGGAGTAAATTGGAATGCAATTCTTTTTATCTTTCCCCTGCAACACAAAAAAACAGCCAACTTGTTAGTGATCCAATTAACAAAAAGCATTAGTTTATTATAATGGGAAATTACATCTGAGAAGAAAATGTGCAAAAACATTTTTAATAAATCATTTGGCTCAGAATAATCAGTTTATCAAAAATCCTTACTGTAGTGCAACACATTAAGATTTGTAATTTCATGTTATATTGTAAATGCATGTATTACTAAGAGTCTGTGAAGATAGTCTAGCTGGGGTATTTTAGTATGTAATCAGATGTCAGTGGTGTTTGTAAAAGTATGATTCCATTTTTACCATTAAAACGGGCGTCACTGACAATTTCCTTCATAAAAACAATCTCTTATTCTACACAACTATCATCAATTCAAGGCAGGCTAGGCCCAAAAGAGGATTCTTGACTTATGCTACTGGCACATTCCTGGTATAATTAAACTAATGGTTACACATTACTACAGATTAGAATACTCAAACAAAAACAAAGCATTTATATTCTTCCAAAAATATTCATATCAAAGCTTTTGATACCATATTCAAAGACTGGAGTGACAAAGTAAATCCATACTTTTTCACTCTCACAAATAGTAAATCATTATATTATTAAAGCCTAATGAAAAAACAAATTCTTAAAACACGCACTTGTAAGTTGGAATGTTCCACAGACCCTGCCATTGGTATGTTTTCATAGAGAGCCATTTCAGTGTCTTCATCCCGCAATAAATTCCAAAGCCATTGCAGACAACTACATCCATGATCCACTGCAACAAAATGCAAGCATCATATTATGATCTTTTACATAACAGACTTTGTACCACATGATGGTCAGCTACACAGAAACTCAACTCTTTTCTGTTTCTTAAATGAAATGTTTGTATAGTTTCCCAACCTTTTATTTTTGTAGTGGCACACTGTTTGTTACCAAAATCATCACAAGGCACACCCTTATCTTACTAACCACAAACCCATTATATCGCATATACTTGCTCAACAGCTTGAAGGGGCGGGAGTACCAGAGAAGCCAGTTCACAGATGCAGGACTTAGCGAGCACTTTGGTGGCATCTCCAAACTGCTTTGCCCTTTTGCCTGCCCCTCTCTGCCTTGGAGGCAACTTGTATGCCCAAAATTCACCAGCACTGTGAGGCTCGCTGGCAACCACACACCCAAGGGCAGATGGACTCTAGTAACCCGGAGATGTGCCTGAAGTGCTCCAACGTAGCAATCACAGAGCTGCTTTAATTCCTGCTACACCAGGTAGACATATCCTCCTCAGACAGGTCGCGACCATCTACAGAGCTTGTCACTCTGAGGTTCAGACCCAAGTGTGCTATACTATTATTTCCATGGCACACCTGCGTAGCTCTCACAGTGTTAATTACTCTTGAACTTTTCTCATATTACTATAACAGTTTTTATCTTTGCACTTCATATAAAATTTCACTTTTTTTTTTGGTTGTTATTAAGATTTGTTTTCCTGTCCAATGAATGTCATTGAGATTAATGTACACTCTTCTGTAGCCCTACAAGCATAAATGTTATTAAAAATTCCTCTGCGGTGATAATAATAAACACGGGTGATGTGACACAATGTGAATCATTTCTTATGGCTTTATATATATACAATTCACAATGGTATGTGATGATTTTAAATGAATCCTGAAATCCCTTTACGTCCCCTTAGCTATTAAATTACTTTTCAGTGCAAATGACTGAGAGAGACTTACATGGTCCCACCAACACTCGCTGAAGTTGGGTAGCTGATGCTCTAGGCTGTACTCAAGAAATTCAAACATGACGCTGATGATCATACACATCCACCAGTCACGGATCATCAGTGTCTGCCAAGAGGAAGGGAAAAAAAAACAACTCACATTTCATCAGTTATAATTTAAAAAAAAAATTATAATTGTGCCAAAGGATATCTAACCTCAAATAAAAGACTGCAGTTTTTCTTGCAGAAAGGAACCACAAAGAGAATCACATTCAAAGTAACACAAACTAAGACAGAAATGTACTGTCTTTAAAAAAGTTAAAAAAAAAAAAAAATTTAGTTGTGCAGAAAGAAAGGAATCATACCTTAATGTACCAGCCAATAAAATGTGCAGGAACAAAGCCGTCCAGCTTGTCCTGGAAGAAAGAAAGGCATGCAATTAATTAAGTTTTACACATTAAGTATTTTTAAGTGGTAGTAATGTGTCTGAAGCACACACCCTGTGATGACTTGAAGCACAAGAGTACAGTTTTCAAAGTAACCTTTCTTGTGACACATCCACAACTTTTTCATGTCCAAAACCATTCATGCATGTAAAATTGCATATATATCAGGTGTTTTCTAGGACGGCATATGACATGAAAGATTTATTAGCCCACACAAGAAGATTTTTGCTACATGCATTTTTTTTTTTGAGAGCCCACGGGGAGAGTGAAGTCTATTCCAATACCACTGGATGCAAGGCACACTCAGATGTTGTTCCCCTCCATTGTAAGGCACACTTATGCATTCTTACACACTTACACATACCATGCAAATTTACCATCATCACTGAACCCAACACACACATCACCACACCTTTAGGATATGGAAGGAATAAGAAGTACTGGGGCAGAAACCGAGACACTGCTAATTCCAAATAATTCACATAGCATTAAGCCCAGTAGCCTTAAGTAAAAACTGGGGCCAGGGTAGACATGCATATAACTTATATCAGCTAAGTGAAACACTGGCTAGTCTTTCCATGTTGCCAAATGACAACATGATAAACCAATCCAGTCTGTTTGCTGTATGGCTATCATGGAGGCGTGCAGGCTTAACTTGCATTAATTACGGGTGCAGTTTCCTGCAAGTGTGTTGGTTAATTGTGCTGCCTTCTAAAAGCTGCTAAGGTTGGAGCAGATTAGTTATAGTTAATGAAGTTATAATCTTTTATTTATCTACTGTTTAGGTTTCAATAGGTGAATAATAAGTGCTGCCCCAAGTCTCCTTCTGTATCCGTAAATTTCTGCTTATTGTTCATGTTATAGCTATAGTCACTATAATGGCAGCACACATCCATACTGTTATTTTCACAAACAACAGTAAATGCATTCTAGCTAATAACACAAAGTGTTAAGTGCCTTTTGAAGTAAAAAAAAAAAAAAAGAAGAGGAAGTAAAAACAGTAAAAAAAAAAAACAAAAAAACAAAAACACTGCAACAGAAGGAAACAATTTTTTCTATAGCTGATGGAGACAGTTGTTTTTCAGAATGTGATAAGAAGAGAACAGGACGGGGCTTTTGAGTGAGTAAAAGTAATTACTAACTTTGTTTTTTTAATTGGTATGTATTTATTCAAATTCACCACATACTGATGCAATACTAATATTAAGCTTTGATGCTAATGGACAGTCAAGATTTTTAGCAGTTTTTAGATTTTAATAAATCGACTTTAAATGATTTGTTGTGATCAAATCTGTATTGATAAAATGAAAGGAATACAGCAAAAGAAAACCAACAATAATAACTGATTTTTGGCCTAAATATGAACAGAAACACCCCTCACCCCACTCCACGTGAAACAGCTATTTAAATAGATATGCAATAAAAGGAAAAAAAAGAGTAGATGGGTAAAGTGGCACACACACACCATACACGAGTGCAAGGAAAAGTAAGGGAGAGAAAAATAAAAAAAATAAAAAATAAAACCAAAGAAGGTGGACAGGAGAAAGTGCCTCATGAAGCAACCCCCAACTAGCTCTTTACTAACTGAACAGCGTGAAGCAAGTTGTGGATAGTAGAGCCATAACACTTGTTGATCCAGGATGCAGAAAGTTTAAGAAGGAAAAGATTGTAAAATTAACACTTCCAGATTGCAGGAGAGATAAGGGCAGGAGATTTCTAAGGATAGGCTAAAAGCAATTTGGCTGTAATCGTTGCAGCCATTAAAAACCTCCTCAGCTGCAAAGAGAAAATGTAGGAAGAGGAAGGGATAGGATGGCTAGCTCAAAGGGAAAGGAATGTATCCAGCCCTGGCTCATTAAATAAATATCCTAATACAGATATACCAGACTGACATGAAGGAGGAGGAGGGAACTAGATAGCCTCTGATATTTAGTGCAGAATTCTGAAATAAAGGAGTGTAGAGGTGACATCTTGGCAGAGAACCCATCAAATTGTTAACACTTCTCTATGTCTAAAGGGCATAAGACACAATGAGCCAGAAATAGGAAAAAGGGATTTTATTTAATTGTTAGCAATAGGAAATAAAGTTGAGCAATGGGGGAAAAATATATTTTGTTTGTATGGGCAATCAGGAAATAGGATACTGGGGAGGGCAGACCTTGCTCCAGACTGGCCTTAGAGTAAAGGCAAGGTGGTACAGCTCGAAATCAAGGAGGGATACGCCACCATTTGACTTGATGCAATCAAAGTGGAGTGTTTAATTGATTGTGATTCTATAGGAATGAAGAGAGCAGAGACTTAACAGACTGCCATTATTTAGGTAGGGGAGAAAGAGGAAGCATAGTGTTAATAAAGTTAATTCAAAAGAGCAAATTCATTTTAGTAATTGCCAGTCTGGATTAGAATGAGAGAGGAAGGTGAGACCAAGAAGAAACAGTCCGACACCCTTCAGAACACAGAGGAAATTGGCAGCATCAACCTCCTGGACTCTGAACTTTAAATCAGTTTTATAATATTAGTGAATACTGTTTTAAAACGGAGTTCCGCTGCACTCTCTTTCACAAAAACACCATCATGGACAGCATGTAGCATGGTCAACAGTAAGCAGCTCAAGGAACTAATAATATAAAAAAATACAAACATTGAATACAGAAAAGTACACAGATACATAGTACTGCTGATACATCCGATTAACCAATGGCACTATAACTGAGGCTCATTGATCTGAGCGAATCTGGGTAAAACAGCAAGTTATGGTACAGTTTTTATTTTTAAATTTTGGAGTCAGAATGTACTTGTCCTCCAGATTTATTTACCCGATGGGGACAGGGATGTCTTTGCATGTCATATGTTTATATTGTGAATTTACTTATACTGAATGTTAAAGCTTTGTAATTGTACTTTGGTACTGCCTCTTTTTGTTATAAAAATCCTCATACAAATCCTATCAATGGGGCATACTTGCTGTGGTAACTTGTGATCTCCATAAACGTTAAACTAATAAATCATTTATGGATAAACTACTGACTGATTCTCTTGCGATTATTCCCTAACGCTGATGATGTAATTAAGCCAGTGACTTATGTAATGTAATGTGACAGGGCCTTCACTGGTTCTAAACTGTCCTTGTATGAGGGAATGTGGACTAGAACATTGATGTATCCTGTGTTGTCTTCTAGTGAATTCAGCAAGCATATCAAAGGATTCAGAAAATGGATGGATGGTTTTAAACAGCAAGAGGAAGCTTGAATGCTCAATTGTCTTTGTGTTCTCTTTGTTCTCTAACTGATTCTGATCCACAAGAGTTAGAGATTAACAACTGTAGAGGTTAGTAAAGTCATGGAGCAAATGGCAAAGGCTTTGTTTGTTTGAAATTTCCAGAATTCTCAAAATGTGTGTGTGGCAGGAATGGTTTGCTATGCTCTCAGCCATGCATTAGGGTATTCAATTATCTGCCAAAGTATGGCATGTTTATTTTTCTAAAGTATTAAAAAACTTAATCTTGAGACTTGGCAGCCAATACTGTATGCTCTAATCAGTAGATAATTAACACTGATAATAGCAGTTTGGAGTGCTAAAAACACAATAACTTTACAAATGCATATTTAACAGGAAGGTCTGAGGAAATGTGTTGTGTTCCCCATCTGTGCAGGCCATCTGATAGCCAGGAAGTTAAACTCAAGTGAGGGTCTGTTTACAGGCAAAGACAAACACACAAGCAAACAACACTCCTAAAGTTCTCACTGATTTATATGAATTGCTTCAGCATGTATGAGCGCACTATGGCTCCTTATGCAGTGGACTAATGTTCAGTCCCGACTGGGCTATTCTGGCTTTATGCACAAGTATACTAGTAAGAAATGCATCCACTTCTTAATCCCAAAACTCCAACCGTATAATACCAGAATTTCCAACTGTGAAAGAATGAATGAAAGAAGCTAAAATGTACTACTCGCTGCCAGAAAATGATAGAGACAGATACTGTGTGTCAAAATGAATGTACAATATATTTCAAATATAGAAGCAGCTACTTCAATCACGTATACTTTATACAGCTCTGTGCAACAAAATGCTGTAAAGTCGGAATGTGTTCAAAATAATGCCATGAATAGTTTTTATCAATCAATAATAAGTGTTGCAAACAGAAAAAAAATCAATTAAATTAACATTTGGTGTGACCACCCCTCTGTCTTCTCTAAGGTTCACTGTCATGCTGTTTCTGAAGGTTCTTGTGTACTCAGTTGTTCACCTGCTCCAGTTCCACGTCACATTTTAGCTGTCTTACTTGTAATCTCAGACTGGCCCAATGATATTGAGATCAAGACTCTGTGGAGGTCACAACATCTGCTGAAGGATTCCCTGTTCCTCTTTCACTGCAGATTGCATTTTACGATTTCGGCTGTACATTAGGTGAAACCTCCATGATGGTACTGCATGACAGATAAGAATTTACTAATTCTTCTCAATGATGAGGAGTCCATCAATTTTAACCAAATCACCAACTCTGTATGCAGAACTGTAGACTCATGTGATTCAGTAGCTCCGCTGGACAGCCATTAGGATTGAAGGTTTTTGTCACTTGGTTTACTTGACTTGAGTCAGATAACTCTCCCCTAACCCTAATCTTAATCATACCATAACCAGAGGTTATCACTGATGTATAATATAAAGTGACAACCACCTCAATGGAGTGGAACTCTGTAGGTCACAGCTGGTGTCTACTGAAAATGCAGCCACAAACTCACAGAAAAACTTCTGCAATCCTTACTGCTGTTTGCTGTTATTGATCCACAAACTGTTCTCTAAACCTTCAGCAGAAGAACTTCCTAATGCTAGTGCTATACATTAATAATTTTGAATTATCAGTCCAGAGCAATCGATTCCACTTTTAGCCACTCCAGTCTCTGTTTTTTCATGCCGCTATGAATCATTTGGCTTTATTTCCACCTGAGAGGAATGGCTTTTTGGTAGCAATTCTTCCATGAAGACTACTTCTGATAAGACTTCTCTGTCTTGTACTGTAGATGCATGTACCAGGGTCGCAGTGGTTTCTATCAGTTCTGAGCTAACAGCTTAGCATGACAAATTCCAGTTACAAAGGGGAGTAAGTTTGATGTATTTCTCATATGCTGCACTCCACTCCTGTTGCCAACCACTGTGTTTCTGGTTCTTATCCATGCCCATTTGTTTGTGCTTTTTCAAGGAGAGCTTCGCCAACACATCTGGAAGCAACTGTCTTTTTTGTAGAGAACTTGATGGCGCAAAACGACCACGTTATTCCTTTTTGCTATGCTCACTTTTGCCATGGTGTAAGATTTTCAGGTTAAATGACAGCCTCCCCTTTTATTATGGCTGTCCCTGCCCAGCTTTCTTCCTCTATACACAGCTGTTTGTTTACATTGCTCAATTTGGTTCAACCTCTACATGATGTCATTGATCATTAGCACCTTAATCAAGCACTGGGCTGTATGATGACAAAGATCTCACATTTTGAACTGGAAAGTGCTTTATTAGTATGTAAGTTCCTTTTTTTATAGATATTCAAATATCGCACTGAATTGCTTCGCTTATTATAAAAGAAATGTTTATAACTTTAAAATATGCTCTTTTCTACAAGACACATAATAACCACCTAAAACACATTTTTTATAAATTAGCGAATGTCCCTAAGACTTTGCAAAGTACTGTAATGTGCTTACATATAATATTCCTTTTCTAAAATAAATATTCCTTTCTAAGATAAATAGACAGAAAAGTAGGAAAGGCACTATATGACAGATAGACAGTCGGATAGATGAAACAGTAATGCACTGTCTTACATTCAAAGTCTCTGTTTAGCGGCATCCCATGAATTATTTTTTTGCTACAGAAAAATCAATTACAAATAAAAACTGTAACTACCATACACAGACGATAATTCAGCATCAAACTATTGTCAAATCTTACAGTACAAGGTGACAGTTCAAACAATTTATTACATATTGAAACCGGAGATAAAAACTAGTTTATTCACATTAAAGCATTCTAAAATGGAGCCCAATCCATATTCATTAGTAAATAAAGCAGTTCTAGCCTATGCCATTATTTTGGGTACACAAAGTATCTGATATTTGTTTCCTTACTGAAACTTAGTTTTCACATAAAAATATAACTCCTTTAGTTGAGGCATTCCCTGATGGTTTATTTGTCAACATAACTAATACATTGGAAGCTGAGTGGGGAAACATGGAGTGAATTTTAATAACATGCTTTGAATATTTACTAAACATGTATACAATATTACATCCTTGGAGGTGCCGTAATATTACAGATATAATCTAAAATAAACTTTGTTACTTTACTGTAATACTTTGTCTGTGGTTTACAGGCCTTTTGAAGATTACTCCATATTCCAAAGTGAGTTTATTTTTTTTTTTTACATTTTTTTACACACAAATTAGCTATTGATTACTATAAAGAACTCTTTTAGGTACCCTTTATAAATTTGTGGAATGACAAATATTAGTACTTTTAGTAAAATAATTGTCTCCCTGATTGAGTCTGTGATGCTTCTCAAAATCATCCAAATCTGCTCCTCGGAGAGTCACAGTTAGGGCGGGTGCTGTAAAGGTCCTTACGGGTGACTCTGCAGTTGTGACCTGCTGTGCTGGTCAGTCCTGGACAAATTAGCAGTCAACTGAAATTTATGCCACTTGTAGATGATATTCCATACAGTGCAATGATTGATTTCAAATAATTTGGTAATCTTTTTAAATCTCTTGCCAGATTCATAGGCATCCACAGTCTTGTTACTGAGGGCCTTAGGCAGCCCTTTGATCTTAGCATGATGATGATACCACACATCAAAGAGAATACTAGACCCTTGATATCTGCAGTTTAGATAAGGCAGGGTCCACCTGTATACTATACTCCTAAGGAGGTTCTAATCAATGGCACCTAATCTGAAACACCCAATTCTAATTTTATGGATCTGAAGTGATGGTAAATATAAGGGTGAACTTCGTATGCTACTGGGAAAATTATTAGAACACCTGTACACCTCTTTATTTACACAGTTATCGTATCAGCCAATCATGGGGCAGCAGCACAATGCAAAAAACATGCAGAATCAGGTCAGGAGCTTCAGTTAATGTTCATATCAAAATCCAGAATGAGGAAAAGATGTAATCTCAGTGATTTCAATCGTGGCATGACTGTTGGTACCAGACAGGCTGGCTTGAGAATTACTGTAACTTCTGATCTCCTGGGATTTTCAGACACAAGTCTCTAGAGTTTACACAGAATGGTGCTGTAAACAAAAAATATCAAGTGAATAGCAGTTTTGCAGATGAAATTATCTTGTAGATGAGAGGGGTTAGAGGAGAATGGCCAGACTGGTTTGAACTAACAGAAAGGCTATGGTAACTGACACAATCACTCTACATCTATGGTGCACACAAACGCATCTCAGAATGCACAACACATTGAATCTTGAGGAGGACAGGCTACAAGAGCAGAAGACAACTTTAGATTCCACTCACATCAATCAAGAACAAAGGCTGAGGGTGCAGTGAGAACAGGTTCACCAATACTGGACAGTGCAAGATGGGGAAAATGTAGTCTGGTCTGATGAATCTTGATTCTTTTGAGCTATACAGACAGTATAGTGAGAATATTGTGCCAACAATGTGAATCCATGCAACCAACCTGCCTTGTGTAAACAGGTGGTGTAATGGTGTGGGGAATGTTTTCTTGGCACACCTTGGGCCTGTTATAGCAAAGGAGTAACAGTAAGTCAAAATGAACAAAGGGGAGGCACCCCACCCCAATCGATGAAACAATTGAATATTTGTGAGTCAAAATGACCAGGGGTGACACCACCCCCACACACACAAACACCCACACGATGAAACAAATTAGTATCTGCAAGTAGAAATGTTTGCTTATTTCCCCCTTGCGGTGAAATCAAAAGTGAGAAATACCATGCTGCATCAAACGACCCAATGTCCAGAAGCTGCGTTGCTAAAACATATAATCAACTCTCTACTAAGGAGCTAAGTCGCCCAGGGCATGTGGGGGTCTTAATTTGGCCTTGCTCTACCCAGTATTACTACAGTGTGCCTAATAATTGCTTAGAAAGTATAAATCGCTTATCGATACAATGAACCATTATGCTTAGGCATGTTTCCAAAGATCTACTCAATCACATAATAGTTGCAGCTGCATAAAGTGCCACTTGTTTCAGATTTATTTCAATTTCTGTCTGTCAAATGAAATAAAGGCAACACGATTTAGGAAAAATAACTGCAATAGGGCATGACGTATCTCTTATCCTGGATATGGATCATTTTTGAAAACCTTTGTTGGACACGGTTTCAATCAGAGACTTGTCATTTGATAAACAAAAGGCTTTGATGATTGACTTTGATTATCTGAATTTGCTTTTGATAGCCTGCTTCATTAGGAAACTTTTTTTTTTTTTAATTTATTGATTTTATTGAAATCACACAACATTCCATATAAACAGATCAATTTTACAAGAATAGGATTGAAAACAAATCAACCCCCAGCCCTGAGAAAGGGAGCATGGCCAGCAGAATAAAACTTAAAGCTAGTAAAAAATAAGTAAATAGATAAATTAATAAGTGAATATAGATAAATGGAGAAGAAAAAGAAATGGGGAGAGAATCTGCTTCCTCAATGCTTTAAAAGCTTATTCTAAAATGATATTGATTAGATCCTGCCAGGTTTTGAAAAAATTCTGCACAGATCCTCTAAGTGATAATTAGATTTTTTCCAATTTCAAATAATATATAACATCAGTTACACACTGACTTAAAAGGAGACAGTTAGGATTCTTCCAGTTTAGCAAGATAAGTCTACGTGCCAATAGTGTAGTAAAGGCAATTACAGTTTGTTTGTCCTTCTCCACTTTAAGCTCATCTGTGAGCCCACCAAACACAACTGTTACTGGATTAGGAGGAATTGTGACACCAAGGTGGTCTGAAAGGCATTTAAAGATTTTGGTCCAGAATTATGTTAATTTGGTACAGGCCCAAAACATGTGACCCAGTGAGGCTGGAACTTGATTGCAGCATTCGCAGGTTGGAGCTTGCCCTGGAAAAATTTTGGACAATTCTAAACGAGACAGATGTGCTTAATATATAGTTTTGAGTTGGATAATTGTATGCTTTGCGCATATGGAGCTCAAGTGGATTCTCTGCATTGCTACCTTTCACTCCTTTTCTGAAATGTTGAGTGAGAGATCCTTTTACCACTGTTCTCTTGGATCTTTGAAAGGGAGGGACTATAAAATGGTTTTATATACTGTATTGCAGAAATGCTGTCCGAGTCCTCGAAACTGAGCAATATTTTTTCCAGCATAGAGGGAGGTTTTCCAGATATTAAATAAATTATCCATGACAATCATGTGTCTCCCTTCATGATCAGATACAACATCTGATACTACAAATGAGACTGCTCTATGGATAAGAATTCCCACACCTCTAGTTTTTTTTTGTAAAGCTGGAATGGAACATTTGGCCAGGCCAGTCTTTTTGCAGCCGGAACTGACCCTTGCTTAATAAGCGGGTCTCCTGATTCAGTCCTTTAACATTCCAGCTCACAAAGTTAACTGTCCCGTCTTGGGAGACATTGATTCTGAATTTTTGGGGATAATAAGAAATAATAGAAAAAATAACACCACTGCTAATGGAGCTCCACTTCAGACGTCCATCTCCCGCAACGGACAAAACTAAATCCCCCCATTAGGACACATTTTAGAATAAACAAGTCTTGTCACAGGCCTGATGTTACTGGGACCTGGTGCTGCTTACTTAGCTTTCATGTAATATGCTATGTGGTTAAATTGAAGGTTGCATAGATTCTTGAGTGTCAGGCTTACACAGATTGTACAGCATGATTTTTGATCAACATAATCACTATTGAAAGTAAAATAGTGCCATGTTACAGGCAATTCTCTTTAACTTGGTACTAAAACATGGAAAAAAGGGTCAGGTGATTTAGGTTCGCTATTACATACTGTACACTTCTTAATTTTTCTGGAGGCTCCACCAAGCAGAAAAGAAAGAAATTCAAACTTCTAATATGTTTTTATGGATCAAGCCCCTAAGAATGTGTTCAGCAAGGTCACCTGTATAGTCATATGATGCCTCAGAGTCCCTCGGATTTGCCAATGCACTTGTGTTTAGTGACTGCATCTGTGATGGGTTACCATACTCATTTGTTGTTTATAGTAGTTTGTAATTGGGAAAGCTGAATCTCTGACAGAATGGGTATAACTAAGTGTGATACAATAAATTACATTCCGCAAGATTGGTGTATATCTAGCCATAACCAAAATTGTGATTAACATATGATTAATTATGCAGCCTTAAGATGAACTAAACAAAATGATTTGAATTACTTTGATGAATAACTCTGTACTAACAACCACACCACTGTGCTACATGGCAATCAAAATACACAACTTAAATAACATGGCATGACTGGAAATTTATGACCTACAGTACATTGTTCTTCTGTGATGTCCTATACCCACCATGTACTTTTCAAATGTTAAACCATGGAGCATGTAGTAGTCATGCAGAGGATAAACCAGCGTGAGTGAGAGAGACACTGACAAGATGTTACAAAAATATACAGTTTGTTACAAAAACAAAAGTTACTAAAACATGGTGATATCAAAAATATCAAATAGTAAAAGTTGAAGAAAGTGATTTCAATAAAAAAAAAATGTCACACAAGCACATCCATCAAAATCATTGCTTATGTATATGAATAAATAAGACTAAAAGAAGAAAGTTTCAAAAACTGACAAAAAAGAAGAATCCCATTATTTCCCTTCACCCTTCTTCAGGCTTCTCTGAATTTCTGAAATCAAGAAAAAATACAAGCTTCCCAGGCTGTTCAAGGTAACAAAGGACTTCTTATAAGAAATACAACTCAAATTAAACATCACAGTGAGTTGGGGAATCGAGGGCGATCATTGGAGCATCAGCTTGTGTCGACACAATGCAATCCATTTTGTGACACAATACCATATTATAAACAACACCAACTTGCGACCCAAAGGAGGGATATGGCCCAGTGGTTGGGAAACTGTGCACAAGGGGATAAACAAGAGTAACCGCATCCCCTCCTATTGTCATTCAGGGTGCTCAGGAGAACCATGGTGCATATTCCACTAGACACAAACTCCAACGCTACAAACAATTTCATCTTCCTGTTATTATAGGATTCCGGGATCCCTTCCTCCAATCCCAACAGATGCCCCTCCTTCAGCCACAGACTCTTCAACTCTGATTACTATCCTTAAGCAATTACCTTTTTCTTCCTCTTGGGTGCTTAAATGGCTTTGTTAACTTTTTTTTGTTTCACTTGCAACCTAGAATCTCACACCTGGATGCCTCACCATTTTCCGGCCAAGTCGAGTGGAGTACCGCCCCCCACTGCTCGCCCTCACTCACTGCCGCGAACTTGCACTCCCTGTGTAGATGCCTTGCCATTTCTATCTACCCAAACACTCTCATTGGCACTGTGTCACAATGCTCAATTTAAAAACCCATGTATAACTACTTAAACCAAATGATAATCTATAAATAGTGTCATGCACGAGCGTTTAGGGAGCAGCTTAAAGACCCGACGAGCAGCGCAAAATCGCACGTCAGGGGACGACGCCAGTGTACTAACCACTCTCTCTTTGTTTTGACAGAAAAGACAAGAAAATGCCACCTTGAATTCACCCGAAAACCCTAGTCAGCAGACCAAGCCACTTCCGGGTTCCTTCCTTCCATCTGGCCCCCCAATGATGACGTCACCACATCCCATCTACCTCAGTGGCTCCTTTCTCAGCAGTCCCTTTCCACTCCTGTCCCCACAGCATAAAATGTCCGCCAATCATTTTACCAGTTGTTTGTACTGAACTTTTCATGTCTGACCCATATTTTTGCAAGCATTGGTTTCTACAATATACGGGGACAGATTCCCCAAATCTTAAATGTAGTGTTTGTGCTTTCTTTTACAATAGTTGTACACACTTGCACAGGTAAACACCGTCACCATAGCGTGACTTACCACAGATACAGAATCTGAAACTGCTATGCATTAAGCACTTACTGTATTTGTGTAGCATAGCTACTATTGTTAGGGAAAGCTGCAATTAAAATCGTCTGCCTATTTCCTCCATGACTGTAAGTTTCCACACCTAACTTTACATACCTCATTAAACCAAAAAAAGATCAACACTTCTGTTAACACTGTTGTTTATCAGAATCAGTTAGGATAATTTAAATATTTGACTTTGTTGGTACTACTGGATACTCTGATACAATGTTGAGTTCATAGATACCAGGAATGTTTTGGGTAAAGCTGCAGTTTATTTCAAACAACAAAGTGCCAGAGGCAAAACGATAATGACAATTTATCACAAACAGTCAACACGTGCAATGAGCACATAGCACAAGTACTGCTTTAGCAGGAAAGAGTAAAGAATCCAGGATGAATTTATGCGCATCAAGACAAAAGTTAATAAATTAACTCAAATTGTTTTGTGTGCCCTTGTTTACTAAATATTGTATTTTTTCATTTTATGCTTTTTTATGTCATTATTGCAAAACAATTCCTTAGTAATATAACATTTTCAAGACAGCTAAAACACAATATGGGGTCACAAGAGGGTTAGATTGTTTCCTGACATTACGAGATACAAATTAGACAGGACACCTGTCTACTGCCATGCCCACTCATTACCCCCAACTCCCCTCAAACACACAGATCTAAATTAAAGTGTCAATACTGAACAACTTAATTGCTTTCCCTACATTTATATGGCTCGACACACTTATAGGCAGCGTGGTGTAGTAGACTTCAAACCCTGACATTGTGGGTTCAAATCCTGTTTCTGACACTGTGTAACCCTAAGCAAGTCACTTCACCTGCCTGTACTTCAACTAAAAACAGAAGAAATGTAACCAACCATATCTGAAATGTTATAAGTCACACTGGATAAAGCCATCAGCCAAATAAGAAAATATAAAATATAAAAGTCTTAAAACTGTGCCAGTATGTAAAACATGCTTGACCTAAATGGGCTAATAAAAAATACACTGTAAATAGTAATGTGATTAATGCACACTGCTTACTTAGCTTTCATGTAATATGCTATGTGGTTAAATTGAAGGTTGCATAGATTCTTGAGTGTCAGGCTTACATAGATTGTACAGCATGATTTTTGATCAACATAATCACTATTGAAAGTAAAATAGTGTCATGTTACAGGCAATTCTCTTCAACTTGGTACTAAATCATAGAAAAAAGGGTCAGGTGATTTAGGTTCGCTATTACATACTGTACACTTCTTAATTTTTCTGGAGGCTCCACCAAACAGAAAAGAAAGAAATTCAAACTTCTTATATGTTTTTATGGATCAAGCCCCTAAGAATGTGTTCAGCCAGGTCACCTGTATAGTCATATGATGCCTCAGAGTCCCTCGGATTTGCCAATGCACTTGTGTTTAGTGACTGCATCTGTGAT